>NW_025198980.1:0-5845 GCF_004010195.1 Chiloscyllium plagiosum
GCTCACTGGTCTATAATAGCCTGGGCCATCTCTGCATACTTCTTGTGCAACGTCACAACATTTGCAGTTCTTCAGTCCTCGAAACCTGCAGAAGATGACGACACAAATATCAAAGTTAAAGGCTCCGTCATCTCCTCCCTTGATTCTCAGAGAATCCTCGGATAAATCCCTTACAGCCTAGTGAACTTATGCACTTTTACACCTTGTAGCATCGATAACACGTCCTCCTTACTAACCTCAATTATTTGTAGTTCAATAGCACGTATCAAAGTCTTGTCTTCTACCATATGCTCCTTTTCCTGGGTGAAATCTGATGAGAAATAAATGCTTAGCAGCTCTGCGATCTCCACAGTGACCACACACAACTCCCCACTTCTGTCTTTGGCTGGCCGTATTCCGACATGAGTCATTCTTTAATTCCTCGCATACCAATAGATAGCTTTAGGTTTCTGTCAGCCTTCTGCCTCACACTTAAAAATTTATTTCGCTTGATGTTTATATTTCGACGAAGAGAAACAGCGTCCTTGACTTCACCCTGTTCATGCGTGTGCTACGCTCATCCACCTGCCCGTGGTCCCCATTTGACCACCGATGCTCAAAGAAAAACATTTCATTATCCATATGTAGTTTCATCAAAGGCAACATATTCCTGAAACATATTCTTTTCACCCCCCACAGCTTCCAAATCTGCACACAAACGTCAGCAATGACCTAAGCAAATGCTTTTGCAGCTCCAAATTGACCAACGTGTTGTTCTAACAGTGGCACGCCTCAAAATGGCAAGAATCTCATACCCCTTCTCAATTACTCTCGTGAACTCTCCTGTCATATTCTTCGATCTGTGTTCAGGAGCACCAAGATGAATTTTCGCCTCTCTGAAACTAGTTGTCTTGCCATTCAATACATAAGACCTTGTCTGTTCATTCGTCATTGTGTATCAGGTTTAAATTCAAACAGGCAAAATTGATTCATCTAATAATTTTTTAACTATATTAATTGTCAGCTACTTGGCTAATCTTTGTATACTCTGCAAGCTTAATTTGCATGGCATTGTAATCCAACTCCGAAGTTCTCATCTCCACATGTCAGTTATTTATGAATATCACAAAGATTAAGTGACACAAAAATGACCATTGTGGTATCCATTAATGCCAGTTTCATAAACTGTCCTTTACCATAACAATCGCGTCTGATTCTGAGCTTTTTTAAATCGATATTCCCAAAGACCTCTGGATCCTCTGCGATTTTAGCTTCTTGCCTTTCTTACATTTGGGATTGTATCAGATTTATTGCTGAAATGCCGATTAATCGATTAACTGCCAAACATTTGGTTTCCGACTGAAAATAATTAACCAGCTTTCTTAGCCATGACTTCCAGCTCGCAAGGTTATGTGGACTTGCATATTCAAAAAATATGTTTCATTTAACACCCTTCCGGTGAGTGCCACGTTGTCGCAAATGTTGTCAATTTGTTCCATATTCGGGACTGATCATTCCCTGGTTATTCGCTTCATCTTGATATATTTGTGGAATATCTTTGGATTAACCTGTAAGTGGATCACCAGTGTTTTTTCATGCCGATGATTTGCTCCTTTCATTGGTTTCTTGAACATTCACTAATGTACCAGGGTGGAGTGACGGAGGTTGCATTCTGACAATCATTGATTCATTTGTATCATCTGTATCCTTGCAATGACTGCTGGAACATCAATGCAATGCAATCAAATATATTGACTGGGGCACATACTGCAGTGTCTGCAGTGTATTGTAGAACGTTAAAAACGGTGCACGAAGCTTTGTCTTTAATGTCAAAAGCCACGTTCTGTCCTTTCTTTAGAAATCCTCCCTATTTTGTCTTCCCATCTTTATATTTCTCTCTCCAACTGTGTCTCCATGGCCCCATGTGTCTTTTATTGATCACTCCAAACACGAGACGAGGGGAAAAAACTGAAGTCAGGAATTGTACAGATGGAAATAAAATGCTTGTGAAATTTAAGCAATGAAAAGTAGCCCTTTAGAAGCAGAGAGTGAAGAATAGTAATTGAGAGATTAGAGAGGAGGAGATAAGAATATTGAATGGAAGCCAGAGTAACAATATACAGATATACAGAGAGAAGAAACAATTCCCGAGCAGGATGAAAGTTAATCAAATCAGATGAGGAACTTTCGTTTAAATCAGCACTATTCCCTGACCTGAGCTATGTGTGTGTGTGTGTGTGATTTGTTTGACGTTGTAAACATTGCATTTAGGTACTCCGCATCAGTGGTTTAATGTGGTGATCACCTCGGAGGCAGAGATTGACATTAAAGTGCTGAAGAAATTCGCGATGATGAATGCAAGTGATTTCACAAACAAAGAGGGCAGCACAGATTCAACACACCCAGTGCCACCCCACAAGGTGGCACTCCCACACTCCCACCAACCACAGTACACAATCACTGTTTGGAGGCAGGGGCTCAGCAATTATAAACGTGTCGTACGTTTGCGTCACACGGACCCAAACATTGATTGAGCAAAAGAGGTACTGTCCTTCGAGGGTTCGAAGGTCCTCCTTAAGGCTGAAGACGTTGATATGGCTGCATGCACCAGCACTTTTCGTATGGAGCTGAATCGAGAGGAGAGCTAAATGTCATTCATTTTTTCTTTTGTTTTGATGCTTTAAATCCCCCGTCAACTCTTGTGTTCTATTTATCTTGCATTTATGGTCATGCTCACCACTTCTGTATGTTTCTCAAGCAGGTTTCTTGGCTAATCACTGATTTTACGAAATCCTGCCGTTGCCTCTCTTTCTTCTACACTCCTTGTCTCAGTCTCTCATACCAGATCACACTTTCAGCTTCACAACCTCCGTTCTTCCCCTCCCGACCCCCGCCTCGTTTTGACCGTATCTCTGTCTCTGCTTGATCTCCTATCCTGGATATAAACACCTTGTTTTTCACTGTGCACTTCAACTTAAGTAGATCATCAATGAGTGAGCCGCTCGCGATGTGGAATTGGTCCATGGTGAGCCATATTGCTTGGCTGTGTTCGCTTCAGAACCTGAAGTAAACTGAGCGTATTCATGAGTCCCTGAAACCCGGGAATCACCTTGCCACGATAATCACAGAGTTGTTATCATTGGATTGGCCTTGACACTTCCGACCTAATCAGAGCAAACAATTAGTAATGGGTTCTGATTTGAATAGAAAAGTTCTTAATTATTCTACTGTTGAGTATGTTTTCCGCATCATGTGCCACATTTGAACATGGATGGCCATTTTAACAAACCAGCGAACAAACCAGGATGTCAATTGAGCCTGTTGAACAATTCAATGTTTTCCCCGGATCTGATTTTAACCTCAGGTCAAAATTCCTCTGGTAATCTTTCATCCATTCAGTAGTCAATAAGCATTCAACATAATATTGAAATTGCCCACATCCAATCACGTTTGAGGAAGGAATAAAACGAAGACTCACTGGCCTATGATATAACAACCATAACATGCCTTTTTTCTATCTTAAATGGTCGCCCCATTTAAAACAAGTGCTCATGGAACCTTTTGTCCTTAGAATAGGAAACATTTTGTCCAGTTCCACCAATTCAATCAGGTCTTATATGTTTTGAATATCTCACGTATTGGTTAAACAGCCATAATCATATTGAGTCGTGGAATAGGCTCCTGGGGACAGAGCGTTCTTTGCTTGCATCTTAAGTATTCAATTAAGATAGAGCAAGAAATTCACAACACAATGAATGACACTTTCAACTTTGGTAAACTGGCCAGACAGAAGGGAAATAAGACAATGAACATCTAATTTCAGGGCGGTTGATCAGGCAGATTTTGCGGGGGATGGGGGAAATGTGGCGGCGTCTTTGCGCGTTATAAATACAAAACTAAGTTAATTCGGGCTTCTGTTGAAGATTTTGGTCCATCTACGTCAAATTCGTGAGGTTATGGATGTGCTTTCAATTTCAGACACATGGGGACTAAAGTTTCAGGATAGCTGGTGAGAAATGTCGGCCTACAGATCGGCTTTGTGATCCCGTATGGAAATATTTCAGTTTATCCATTAATATCAGGAGTGTCGTCACATGCTAAGGTGTTTAAGGCTCCTCAATAGACAGGTTTAATTTTTCAAGTCGCAGTTGCAAAATGCGTTCACCAGGGAGAGTCATAAGCAGATTGAATGGAAATTCCACTTTACTCCCACAGGCCAAAGAGGTGAAAGATAGTTGAATTAGCCATGTAAAGCTGGTAATAGTGTTCATGGCTGTGTAGATTAGGTACCACAGCCAGTGGAAATGCAGCTTTACTGTGATGAAGTGTGGGGATGATCATGGGTGTGATGCTGTCCGGATAGTGTATGTGGATTTTGGGGCTGAATGGCCTATTTGCATGCTCTGGGGATTCTATAATTCCGTCTATGTTTCTGAATGGGCGGTACAACTGTATTTTGTGTAAAGAATTTGCGATTGCTTGCATTTGTTGTATATGTGCTTTGAGAAACTCCCCACATGCATTTAAATAATCCACTTCCCTTTCAAACACGATTTGCTAGATGTCAACTCTTTTGTTTCGCACTGTCCAATTCCACTCAGGCTAGATTCCCTCCAGTGTTGAAGCAGACCCTTCTGCACAATCTGTCCACACTGAACCTCCGAACGGTATCCAATCCAGACCCATTTCCCTATGAGTGATGCACGTAGCACTATGAGCAACTTAGCATGGCCAATTCACCTGACCTGCACATCTTTGGACTGTGGGAGGAAACCAGAGGAAACCCCCGCAGATACGGGGAGCATGTGCAAACTTCACACCGAGAGTCAACCGAGTCTGGAATCGAACCTGATGCTATGAGGCAGCAGTGCTCACCACTGAGCCACTATTAGTTTAATAGCTGTGAGAATATGTCGTAACGTATCTGATGAGGTGACGTCAACTTGATCAGACAATTTATGTCAGCAAAGCAAAGGGATGAATCTTTGAAATTTCCTCAGCTGAACTCATATACATAAAATTTTGAAAAAAAAGGAAACAGCAATGTATTACAAACATCCACAACAGCTCGTGAGAAATGGAAGAACAGACCTGTTGTCAAATTTGAGGCAAATGTTAAACCAAAATGGTTTGTGAAAACAAGGGATTTGTACTTTCCTATATTTAATTGTATAGTCATGGCGAGTTTGGTGTACAGGGAGAATTTTTTAAAATGAATGTATTTTCCCGTCTGTTCGTCCCCTTTCCAAAAGAAAAGTCCATTTTGACAGGCCTTCACTCGATATTTCCATTTTTTCTCATTCCTTCTTACATAAGTGCATAAGTTCGTAAGATAATGGAGAAGAATTAGGCCATTCGGCCTATCCAGTCTGCTCCGCCATTGGATCATGGCTGATACCTTCACCACTCTTATTTTTCTGCATTCTCTCCATATTCATTCATCCATTACCATGGCACAACATGTCTAACTCGTCATTAAATTGACTCACTGTCCTAGCATCCATCGCACTTTGGTGCAGCGAATTCCACAGATCTCTGATACTTTGGGAGAAGGAGTTCCTCTGTGATAAATCTACAATTGCTCAGATGCTTTATACTGCTTTAGAAACTTCCAGTCTGATTCACCATCCAACATTCGTCCCGCATGTACTTTGCTAATGCGTGTACCTCCTCTAGCCTGACTGTTTTAGAGCTATCACATTTTACCAGGAAAGTGTCTCTGAACCATTGCTTCCCACTACCATAGACTGTAAGGCATGGTTAGACAGCACACTACACCCATTTGCTTCATCCAGAGACGGATACTGCCTTTCCAAGTTAGACAAAGGTTCAACTGCATCTCTTCTCGTCTAATTTACTGCATCAG
>NW_025198981.1:0-3501 GCF_004010195.1 Chiloscyllium plagiosum
CATTTTCCAGTTCTCTGGGACTTTGTTTGATGACAGTTATTCCTGAACAGTTGCGACCAATGGTTTCACAATCTCCTCCGCTAATTCCTTCAGAATATTGGTTGTTATCCTTCCATTCTGTGTGATTTATCCATTTTCAAACAATGCAGCTTCCCTAGTACCTTCTCCTCAGCGCTGATCACTACATCCATTCCTCATCCTTGACTCGCTTGAAGTTCTGGAATGTTCATAGTATTTACCAGTGTGAGGATTGACGGAAAGTAGTTATTCAGGTCATTCTCCAATTCTTTGTTTTCCATTTCTCTGCACCAGCCTCAATTTCTGGTTGTCCAATGTGCACTCTCCCCTTTTATATATCTTAACAAAACTCCTGCAATCTCCTTTTGTAAAGCAAGCTAGCCTACATGTTTCGTGTTCATCACTTTATTGCTTCTTGAATTGTCCTCTGCTGCTGTATAAAGGCTTCCCAATCTTAGTCAGGCTGCGTGAGATCATTCCTGTTAACTCACTGTCAAAAAAATACTAATGTAACAGTCCTAATCCTATTGTCCATCATTAGCTAGCGTGGTGACACAACACTGTTGCCTCACAGGGCCAGGGACTTGGGTTCAATTCCAATCTCTGGACCCTGTCTTTCTGGAGATTTTGCAATCTCTGCATTGGGAGAATTTCCTCTTTTCTCTCTCCACAGTATGTTTCTGTGTTTGTTTCAGGTTTCTGCCATCTACAGTATATTTGCTTGTGTTTGATGGAGAATTGCTGCAAACATGACGGGTTTATTGTAAAAGTAGCTCTGGTCCTCAGGCTTCCTGAGTACTTGGGAATCTTGCCTAACCACTTATGTGAGTGCATGTCCCTGATTACCTACTCTGTCTCTCTCAATCCCTGAGTCCATCCGACACTGCATGCAGCCTTTCATCGAGCCACCCCGGGATTCCCCACACCCCATTGCCTGGCACTGGATGCTCCCTACGCAGTGAGCGCACAAAGACACTGGGCACTTTCTGACGTGCTAGGGAACCGGGTAAAGACCCAGCCATTAAACGGAACAGAATAGCTAAAATCCAATTGAACAGCAAAGCAGAGTAAACAGGCTGACTGGCACCCATCTGTTGTGGCATTTTCAGGTCTTTTGGACTAATTTCTGTTTATCCTCGTCCATGTATAAATAGATGCTCCATAAGTGGGCGGCATGGTGGCACAGTGGTTAGCACTGCTGCCTCACAGCGCCTGAGACCCGGGTTCAATTCCCGCCTCAGGCGACTGACTGTGTGGAGTTTGCACGTTCTCCCCGTGTCTGCGTGGGTTTCCTCCAGTCTATCAATTTTAAAGTAAAGGTCTTGCTGGAGTTGTGCTGAAAGCGTATTTGAATGTTGGGGAGACTATATTATGCCACGTGCCAGTGAGGTTAGGAATAGGAAGACAGTATAGTTAAAAAACATGGCCAAAGAGCTGGTAGGGTAGGCAGCACTTCCAATATGTGGATCATTGGGATTCCCAGGTCGGTAGGATAAACATAAGAAGGACAGGATGCAGCTGAACTGGCAGCAATCTCAGATATGTGGGTCATTGGGATTCCTGGATCAGTATGAAATACACAAGCAGGACGGGATGGACGTGAACTGGCAGCAATCTCCTGGCAGGCAGGTTTGCTATTGTCACTCAGGAGGGTTTAAACTAATGTGGCGGTGGGGGAGGGAGGGTGGAGCCAGAGCAGTACGTCCACAAGCACAGTGACTGAAGATCAGTTGGAGACTAATTCCAGCACAACTAAGATCAACAACAAACTGACACAATGGGACTGGAAGTCTGAAGTATGCTGATTTTAATGTGAGCAGTGTGACAGGCAAGGCAGATGAGTATATATAACTATGATACAAATATTAGAGATTTGGTTGAGAGAGGGATCAGAAAGCTGTCAATCCAATTGGTCCAGAGCGAGTTGAAGAATGTGCAGTGAGAGGCTGGAGACGGTTGTTTGAAGCAAAATAATTACCCAGCAGTTTATTGGAATTGGACAGTGTGGGATGCAATGTACAGATTAAAGGGACAAGGGAGGAAACTGAAATTGTCTGTTTACAATATTTTACGCTTTACTGACAGTCCTTTGTAATCTCCTGTTACCAGAGAATAGACGAAGAGAATGTACATCAGGGAAACTCAAACCAAATATCAGGTCAGGATCTGATGGGAGTTTGGCTAAAGTGTATTTATTTCAATGCAAGAATATGGGTAAGGATGATGAACTGGGAGCCTGAATCCATACATGGGTCTATGATGTTGCGGCTTTACAGAGACTTGCTTGAGAGAGGGAAAGGACTGACCGTTCGAAGTATCCAGGGTTTCATTGGTTTAGGCGAGACAGAGAAGAAGCTAAAAGATGTGGTCGAGTTATTTTACTGATCAGGGAGAATGCTACATCTGCACGTGAACAGGACATACAGGAGAGACCATCCAGTGCAGCAATATGGGTCAAGCTCAAAAATAAGATGGATGCAAGCACTGCGTTACTATAATCTCTCCAACAGCCACGGAGGGATTGAGGAACAGATATATATGTCGATTAAGGAAAGGTATATTTAAAAAAAGAGTGGTCATAGTGAGTGATTTTAACATCCCCAATAATGACTGGAAATCCATTAGAGCAAGGGGCTTAGATGGGGCAGAATTTGTTAACTGCAGCAGTATATGGATAATCCAACGAGAGGAAGAACCATACTGGACCTCGTATTGGCTATTGAGCCTGGCCAGGTGACTGACCTTTCAGTGGGACATAATTTTAGAAACATTGGTTACCGTTCCTTCAGATTTATGATAGCTATGAACACGGATATGTCAGGACCTTGTGGGAATCTACTGAATTGGCGGAAGGCAAATTATGTCAGTATCAAGCAGAGCTAGGACATGTCAATTGGGAGGAGCTGCTATCAGGCAAATCCAATTTTGTATGTGTGAACTGCTTGTTAAATCCTGACAGCAAAATCATCTGGTGAACTGCTCGAATTTCTACCTTTTTTTGAACTGATATTTCAAGGCCGCTGCATATCAGACAACAGAAAGAGATAAAGGTTAATAAAGAGATAAAGTCCCTCTAGACACGGTGTGAGAGACAGGGTGAGAGATTCTCAGTGAGGGGGATCACTGACAGGGGGGAGATCAGCATCTCAGCTGTGGGTCAAATAATGACTGATAAAAGTTGAAAACCTCGGCTGTGGTTTTTAAATTCACATTTCAATTCATAAACTCCACATCGTAAGTGTATTTTAACAAACTTGCATCTTTGTAGTTTTCATGTTTTGGTAGGTACAGAAAAGCTTGTTTTTTGTACCTTTATTTTGTGTTAGGACCACAGTCCGATTGAATCCTAACTAAGGAGGAGAAAGTGAGGTCTGCAGATGCTGGAGATCAGAGCTGGAAATGTGTTGCTGGAAAAGCGCAGCAGGTCAGGCAGCATCCAGGGAACAGGAGAATCGACGTTTCGGGCATAAGCCCTTCTTCAGG
>NW_025198981.1:4626-5846 GCF_004010195.1 Chiloscyllium plagiosum
ATGGTACAGGGAGAATGAGGCAACCAGGGCTGACGAGGGAAGTCAGGGATTTCATATAAGTAAAAGCGCAAGCAATGTGAAGGGCAAAGGGAAACTGGAGAATGGGGCCAACAGAAGGCAAGGAAAAATAAGTAAGGTGGGAGAAGATTAAATATGGGTGTAAGCTAACCAGTAAAATAAAGGAAACTTTAAGAGATTCTTTAGATATATAAAGTGCAAAAGAGAGGTAAAAGTGAATATGGACCACTGGAAAATGATGCTGGAGAGACAGTAGTGGGAAACAAAGAAATGGCTGAGGAACTTTGCATCAGCCTTCACAGTGGAAGACACGAGTAATTTCTCAAGAATTGAAGAGACTGAGAGGGCAGTTCTGAATATGGTGGTCATCGCCATGTTAGAAAACGGAATGGCCTGAATGTGGATAGCTCACCTGGACCAGTTGGACTACACCCCAGCCTTGTAAGGGAGGTAACTGAAGAGTTAGTGCAAGCGTAAGTGGTAATCTTTCAGGAATGACTAAAATCAGGAAACGGAAAAGTGGCTGTATAATTACTAACATGACACCACATTTAATAAGGGTGTTAGGTAGAAGATGGAAAACTGCAGACTGATTAGCCTAACCTTGGCTGTGGGTAACATCCTGGAATCCATCGTGAAGGATGGGATTTCTGATACTTGGAGGTGTTTGGTAAAATACGACAGAGTCAGCATGGTTTCATCAAGGGGAGATCAGTCCTGCCGAACCGTCTAGAAAACAGTGAGGGAGTAATGAGCAGATTGGATCAAGGAGAAACAATAAATGTTATCCTTCTGCACGCAAGAATCCTTTGACAAAGTGCCATGCATGAGGCTATTGAGAAAGGTATGGTCCCATGTTATTAGAGACAAGGTGCTAGCATGGATAAAAGTTTGGCTGCCTGAGAGAAAGCATAGAGTGGAGATAAAAGTGTTTTTCTCAGGATGGCAACCAGTAACAGGTGGTGTTCCAAAAAACTCAGTGTTGGGACCACAACTTTTCACTTTGTGCATTCATTATCGATATGAAGGAACTGAGGGCATTCTGGCTAAGCTTTCAAACAGTGCAAAGATAGATAGAGGGACAGGTAGCATTGAAGAGGTGGTTCGGCTGCAGGAGGGTGCTCTAGTGCATCTCCTCAACTTCCCAAACCTCTGCCCTTGCACTCCATCCTTCCAACAACAACAAATTAGAACATGTCTGG
>NW_025198982.1:0-5846 GCF_004010195.1 Chiloscyllium plagiosum
CGCACAATTGGAGAAATTGTTCCTTACTTGCAAGCAGCTGATAAGTAAGATATGAACTGCACAGTTCATAGAGCAGCCATCAGTCCCAGAGGTCTAGAGGAATCCAACAGCAGGAATGGAACAATAAAAGACCAACATGATTTAAAGATTAGATATGCAATACTAATGCAGAGACCTACATGAATAATAAAATACAAGTGCGTGAGGTTAGTAATGTATATATTGGGTAACTCAATACTTCCAAAGTAATGCATGGAATTTAATTTTTTTCATATAAGAAGTTGTTTGGATTGAAATGCAATCATGTACAAAGGTCCATTTTGGTCTACCATATCAAGAGAACTCTACCATGTGGTATCCACACCGCATGCAACCATCTTACTGACACTTGTGTGAAAATTTCATTATGATCAGATTGATATGCGTTGTGCTCAGACTGAATGTTCTATTATGTTAATCCCTGTTTTGATAATACTTTTCTGTAATTGCCAGATAAAAAAATAAACTAGTCATTGCACACTCAATTGCTGTCCCAGTTTTGCATTTACCATAAAGATTTGGCATTAAACAAACAACCACTTCCTCTGTGTGCAGCTAAACAAATGTAAAAAATAAGTTACAGCTGTGTTGAATCTCTTTGAGAATTGCAAAGCTAGGTCTGTAATGTGCTGGAAATGCACTGACAGAATTGTTGAGATGAAAAGAAACGCGTGACAAACACTAGAACTGGGATTCAGATTACTCAGCATGTAAGAAATCTAACTTATCCTTTAAAATTTATCAGAACTTAAGAGTTTTATCTTTTATGAAGAATTCTCACTATAACCAATATTTAAGGTTATATTTTGACTTCGCCACTTGTGTAAATATATTGGATTGGATTACTCGCATATTGTATAATCAATGAAAATCAAATGTGTTGTATAGAAGCATAGGATCCCAACAGTGCAGAAAGAGACCATTTGGCCCATTGAATCTGTGCCGATCCTCTGAAAAGCATTCTACTTAGACCCACTCTTCTATCCCTGTAACCCCATACTTACCATGACTAACCCACACATTCCCAGACACTATGGGCAATTTAGCATGCCAAGCCACCTAACCTGCACATCCTTGGACTGTGGGAGGAAGCTACCGGTAACCTGCACAGACAGAGGAAGAACTTGCAATCTGTACACAGACAGTGTCCTGAGAGTGGAATTGAATTAAGATCCCTGGCGCTGTGAGGTAACAGCGCACTGAGCTACTGCGCTATACTCAGTCATATTACCATTCAATTCTGTCTGGTGCTACCTGATTTGCATTTCCAAATTTTACTTTTATTTGATTATAAACAATATTTCTCGAGTGTTGGATTGTTTGCACATGTTGTTTGCATATCTTAGCCTGCTTGGCACACTTTCCTCATTCCTGAAGAAGGCCTCATGCCCGTAACGTCGATTCTCTTGCTCCTTGGATGGTGCCTGACCTGCTGCGCTTTTCCAGCAACACATTTTCAGCTCTGTTTGCACATGTTATTAATACAGTTAAGGATCTTTAGTATGACTCAACTAAAAGATTTTAAAATGTTACCAGGAATGGGTTATGTGTGGATACTGACCTAATATTTAATGATCTATGAATTTGAGCCTACTGTAGATTATTTGCTATTGTTCCATACCATTTAACTAACATAAATAATTTAAATTAAAATAGTAAATACGAGGCATACATATTCATTCCAAATGGGATTTATAGTGGCATATTCCTTTCTGAATCAATAGAGCATATTAATTCACCAAAAGTTCACCAAAAATCCTTAGACAGCACCTTCCAAACCCACGACCACTTCCACCTAGAAGGACAAGGACAGCAGGTACTTGGGAACACCACCGCCTGAAAATTCCCCTCCAAGCCACTCACCACCCTGACTTGAAAACATACCACCATTACTTCATAGTCATTGCATCAAAATCCTGGAATTCCCTCCCTTGTGGCATTGTGGGTCAACCCACAGCAAGTGGATTGCAGCGATTCAAGAAGACAGCTCACCACCACCTTCTCAAGGGCAAATAGAGATGGGCTATCAATGCTGGCCCAGCCAGCGATGCCCAAGTCCCATAAATGAATAAAAATAAATTTACAGAATTCTCTGAAACTGCCTCCGTTGATGTATCCTTGAAAATTCTACTCTCAAACCACTCCTGGACTTCTCTCACTTCATTTGTTTGCAAATCAGACAACAGTTCATTGATGCTTCATGTTGCTTCCACACTATGACATTTCCTTTTCACTGCTAGACTTCTGACTTTCTTACATTATATGCTTTAACTTCTATATAACTAGACCCATGCAGTTTGCACTTTTCCCCGATGGCCATACTCCTGACCTACGTTAATCAATTTATTTCCATGTTTGCTCTTTCTTTTAACTTTTCATGTCTCTTTAACCCTCCTTTACTGTCTTCTATAGGTACGCCTTCTTTCAATACTCCCTGTTAAGTCTTCTGTCCTTGCCAATCTTTATCCAATCCTACTCTACTCCTCAGCATTCCTGCTCTTTTGTCACAATTCCAGACTTGACTTACTTTCAGATAAACCTGTAGCTTCTCACTGTGTTTTCTTGCCATCCTTCAATGAGTTAATTGAGGCACTTGGCACTGGCTCATTCTGACCAGCAACCCCAATTGTCCATCCCACTTTTCTATTGATTTTCCAACATAATGGGCTGACAGGGGAATAAAATTACCAACATTTTTCTTGTCCAACAGTTGATCCCATTGATTCTGCTTGTAGATCAGCTTTAACCATTCAATTCGTTCTCCCTCCAAGATGCCAATTCACTTCACAACAAGACCCTTGCCATCCATTGACTAGTTACATCGAGTGTATACAGCCTTCACAGCAATCTGGCTGAACAGTGACGACACCTGAACGAAACCTGCCTTACACAACCTGTCCCATCAAGGCCATTAAGATGCTGGTCTGGTGTTCATCACAATATCAAAGCTTGACTTGATGAGCTACTCTTCTACTACTTTTTCTTCTGTGAACATCTCACATTGTTCCACATCATCACTATGCTTTCAATGTCATTATTCTGTAACATGCTCTCAAGGACATTAACATTTTATCACCACTGATCTTTATTGTTTTCCTTTTTCAGTCTCTGCACTGAGTGCCTTTTCATCTTCAGTGATTTCAATTTAAATTTCAATTCATCATCCTCTCTTCAGAATTCACTGCTCTCTTGTCTCCCCTAAATCTCTCCCTCCAAACAAACGCCAACTGAAATTCATGGCCACTCTCCTTTCCTTACCATTTCATGTAATCTCACTAATCCCATTGATTTAATCACAGATAAGATTATCCCCAGCAACAATACCCTTCCCTGCCCCAAGTCTACATTCTCCTTCTGTATCTGTCTGAAAAAAGCTATTCTTCAATTCATTTGCAACTGCACTTTCAAAATTCCAACCAGCTAGTCTTAGATCTGTGACCTAACATTTCTACAGCTCCTCATTTACCCAGCCGACAAGTTCTGTTGTACCCGACCAAAACGTTTTCATCTCTTTCTTTAAGACCTTCCTAAAAACCTTTGACCAGGCCTTATCTCCTTATGTATTTCATGTATTATGCCCTATTAAGAGCATCAGGATGGCTTGTTACCTTAAATGCACTATATAAATCCAAGGTGTTGTTGTTGCGATGATGATGTAAAAATGCAAATTTTATTTGATTTTTGCCCCTCTAGCATTTTCCTTGCATAAACAACATTTAGGCCTTTGCCCTGTTATTGTTGAAAGTGTTGGATTTACATGGCAAGAGTGCAATAAATTTGCTATCAAAAAGCATGGCCGGCAATTAATGGCTGAAAGACTATTTCATCAACTTGGTAATTATAAATGCCCAAGCAAAATATTATCAACATTAGAGATCTGACAGGGAAATAGAAAATGCTAGAAATACTCAACAGCTCTGGTGCTACCAAAGAGAAGATCATACAATTCCAATTTGGGGGTTGGGTCTAGCCAAGGGGGTTTGTCTGGTCCTATGGGGGGGGTGAAGTGTTATTTTACAGTTGAGGTTGTGTGAAGTAAGTACATGGACAGTTTAATAATTGTTCAATCATCCAACTTTTCTTATGTAACGATTTTACTAAATGTCATTGAAACCAGCCAGGTTAGCTGATGTTTATGGGAACTGAGGGTTCCAGGTGTGAAGGATTTGCCCATGTGTGCCCATGCACAGTTCCCAAATAGAATAATGACTGCCTGGCCTTTGGGTCATCACGTGTGGTATACATTCACGATGTATTCTCTAAATTAAACAACACTTTGAATATCTTATGTTAAAAAACCATATTCTGAGGCGTAACTATTTTGGCAAATTAACCGACAGGCAACGCAGTAGGTTCTGCTTCACAGTGTCTATATTTGCATTGTTCCCCAGCTGTGGGTATTTTCTGGATCAATCTGTGGAGCCTATCACCTGCAATATCCTGCAAAACAAGCTAAAAAGAGTACAGTTAATAGTTAGTAAATATCCTGTGATTTTGTCTGTTCCTCTAATTTGCAGACTTGTTGCCAAACCAACCTCCAAACCAGTCTCTGCAGAAGAGGGAAGGTTATTTCCAATGCTGTGCAATCAGTACATATGCAAGAGTTCCAAGGTGCCGTGATTGTTGATCCTGGAACATTCCATGAGATTAGCTGTGGGACCAATGTCTACTGATTGTCCCTGGCCAAGCCACTACTAAGTTAAATTGATTTGCTTTGTCTTTCAAGTGAGAAATGGGTAGTAATTTATATCCCAAACTGTTTTCTGGTAGATTCTCTTATTTGATGGCATGAAGATAAAATGGAAATATTAATCAAGTTCTAAAATTTACTTTTTTCTAGATTACCCTTCAAAGAGAAACCCACCCAGACCCATTTCTCTCTGACTGATGCACCTAACACTATGGGGAACTTAGCATGGCCATTTCACCGAACCTGCACATCTTTAGATTGTGGGAGGAAACCCACGCAGAGAGAACATGCAAGCTGCACACAGACAGTTGCCCAAGACTGGAATTGATCTTGGGTCCCTAGTATGAGTCAGCAGTGCTAACCACTGTACCACCGTGCCACTTTTGGGTTACAGCTCTAAACAGCAGGCTTATGGAAAATATCAGCTGTACATTCATGAGACCTGGTTTAGCACAAGAGTTGAAAATAACTAAATAATCATAATGAGCATTAGAACATGATGAAGAGTGTAGGAGGGCACGCCAGGAGCAGAACCAGGCGCACTTAAAGTAAGGTATCGATCTGCTGAAGCTACAACACAGAGCCACTTTCATGCCAAATAGCAAGTGGTAGACAGAGCTAAGTGATTCCCCCAAAATAAATTAAATCTGATGACTTCAGTCCTGCTACAACTAATCGTGAATTGTGGTGGACAATTAACTAACTCACTGGAGGTGAAAATGTTTTAAATGTCCCCATTCTCAGTGACAAGAGGCCCAAGACATCAATGCAAAAGAGAAGGCTAAAGCATTAACACCCATTTTCACCCAAAAGTGCTGAGTGGATGATCCATCTCGGCCTCCTCCAGAGGCCCCCAGAATCACAGTTGCTAGGCTTCAGTCAGTTCAATTCACTCCATGTAATGTCAAACATTGGCTGGAGACACTGGATGCAGCAAGGGCTATGGGTACTGACTATATTCTGGCAATAGTACTGAAGACCTGTGCCCCAGAACTTGCCAAACACTAGCCAGGCTGTTCCAGTACAGCTACATCAGTGGAATCTACCCAACAATGTAGTTTGCCCTGTACACAAAAAAAAAGGATAAATCCAAATCAGCTGCCACTGCTCCATCAGG
>NW_025198983.1:0-5846 GCF_004010195.1 Chiloscyllium plagiosum
GAGACGTTGGCGCATATCTCGGGTTGGTGCCCCGACGTTAAGAATATGCGAATAAAAAGGCACAATAGAGTAGTAGAAGAACTAACTAAATTCGTGAGGAAAAATGGGTGGACAATTTATGTAGAGCCAAGGAGTAAAGATAATACTGGAAAACTATGGATTCCTGATTTAATATTTAAGAAAGAAAATCAAATTGCAGTAGTTGATGTGACGATAAGAACAGACATTCAAATTAACTCCTTGGAAGCAGCTTGGGAAGTAAAGATAAACAAATATAAACATCTTAAGGATGAAATAATGGACCTTACAGGTAGAGGAGAAATAACTTTTTACGGTTTTGTGATAGGCTTCCGAGGGAAATTGCTCGGAAAAAATGACTAGCTCAAGAAGAGCCTTGGGATTGCGAAATTTAAATCGTTCGCTCAAGAAATCAGAAACCTTGTTATATCTCTGACCCTGGAGCTGTTGAGAATTTTTATGGACTCATAATTTCTCCGTCTGACATAATTTATAATTTTTAAAATGGTTATTTTTAGAGTTTGATTTTTAGAATTTTAAATAGTATTTTGGTTTTAGTAATTCTAGTTGTTTTAAATTTTTTAGATGTTTTTAGTAATAAAGTTATCTAAATTTTAATTCACTTAATTAAGGGTGGTGGGTAATTGGGGTCATAAATAAAATACACGCTCCGCACCACAGGTGATGAGTGGTAAAATTATCTAATGGTTGAATAACCCGGCTCATCCCTCGCCTTGATGTAATTCTGGTTCTATATTATTTTTTTCCCTTCCCTTTAGATCATCCGGCTGTGGTTTCGCTGGATAGGGGTATCCACTCGTCGACGAGCGACGTAAAAACTCAAAGGACACGATCCATCGCGCATGGGGAGTGCAGATAAAGATGTGACTACAGTGATGGGGGGATGTGACTACAGTGTTTTTTATGGTTGTTGGTCTCCGACCGGTGCCTGCGTAGTCACCTTTGTGATCGTTTCTACGTATTTTTACCAGTTACAAAGTAAGATTGAACCTTCACGTGGTTCCCCCTGGTAACGGCCTGTATGAGGAAGCTCTTGACGGGAGGCAATTTTAAACTGTTTTAGTCTGGTCTTATCAGTGTTTTTACCATTGATTTTATCTTTGGTTTTAACTTGACTTTACCAGTGCTATACGCCGCGGGCAGTTTTTATTGTTTTATCCGTCGTTTGAGCATTACTCGGATCAGGCCGGCTAATACGACCTCCAGAAAAGATACGAGACGGCTGGTCACCATTCGGAGGATTTTGGAGGAGGAGGAGAATGGGAATGAACAAAATGGTCAGGAGAAGACTAACGTTATGGAATGTCCAGGTTCTAGTGATGGGTCAATAACAGAATTGCTAAGAATAATTCAAGACGACTTGGGCAAGAATAAAACGGGTAGTAAGGAACATGAGAAGATTTATGGGTATGATACTGGATAAATTAGGAAAGAAGAAGGAGGAAGGTACAAGTAACAAGACAACTCATAGTAAATGAGCAACTTTTAAGCAAAAGGAGAATGGACAAAGGAAGAATAAGAATGATAATAACGCCAAGAAAAGGTATAGTAGAAAGAAAGGAGAATTTAAAGAAATGCAAGTCCTTTATAAAACCAAGAGGCAATATTTAGCAAAAACCCTAATGGGGGCCCCAGTTAAGAGTGAATGTCCCCTGAGTAAGGAAGATTTAGAAGAGTATTTTAAAAAGAGACTAACAAACTTAAATGAAAAGAATAATCTAAGAGGTTTTGTTAAATATAAAAGTCAAGGAGAGGGATCCTCAGTTGGTGCTCTGACTGGTCCTGTAACGGTGGAAGGCGTTGATCAGGCCGGAAAGACGATGGACGTGAAAACCGCTGCAGGACCAGATCGGGTAACGCTGAGGGAAATAATTCCAGTGTTTAATAAGGATAATTCGCTACTGCCGAGACTATACACCATTTGGATTAAAACTGGTAAAATTAGCAGAACGGTTCTGATCCCTAAAGTGAGCAATGAAGAAGAATTAAAAGACATAAATAATTGGAGGCCGATTACGATAGGGCCAGTTATGGTCAGGATTTTCACTAAAATCGTGGCGAACAGGTGAAGTAAAGTGATAAATCTGAATAAACGGCAGAAAGGTTTTATGACCGGTGTTGCAGGATGTGAAGAGAATATAAAAATCCTGGAAAACATTATGAATGGTGCTAAAAAGAATAAAAGGAATCTAGCGGTAGTCTTTATAGACTTAGCTAAAGCCTTTGACACAGTAGGTCATAAATTAATTATTATAGCGTTGAAAAGACTCCAGCTCCCGTCAATATTTATTAAATTAATTACAAATCTATACGAGAATAAAACCTTCCACATGCGTAAAGTGAAATGTAAAACCGGAAACATTCAGATTTTACGAGGAGTAAAGCAAGGTGACGCACTGTCACTGATCCTTTTTAATATTGTAATGGACCCGTTAATTAGCACCATTGGGGAAAAGCAAAAGGGAATATTCCGAGGAGTAGATGGGAATAGTTGTCATTGCGCAACGTTAGCGTTTGCGGACAACTTAGCTCTAATTAGCCAATCGTATGAGGGTATGGTGTATAATTTAAAAGTGGTCGAATAATTTTGTAATGATACGGGGATGGAAGTAAATATTAAGAAAATTAAAGGATTTTACGTCACTTATAGGAACAAGACATTTATATTCAACGATAAATCAAATTGGAAATTGAACGAAGGGAGTATACAATTTATAGAACCGGGAACTACAGATAAATATTTGGGGGCTAAAATAGATCCGTGGTTAGGAATTAGTAAAGCTGGTTGGGAAAACCAACTGGATGTATGGATAAGGAATTTAAAAAGAGCCCCCCTAAAACCGGTGTAAAAAATAGATTTTTAAAAACCTATTTTATTCCTAGGCGACATTATTATTTAGTTTTATCAGAGGTTTATTTTAATTATCTTAAATTAGGTAATATTATTAAAAGCGCGGCGAAGGAGATTTTACACCTTCCGCAATCTATCACGGATGGAGGGCTTTATGCTAAATCCCGTGACGGCGGCCTGGCCTTAAATAGATGGTCAACCTTCATTCCGATCTCGATTATGCGGAAATACGGAACGCTACAGAAATCGGAAGATGAAGTATTGCATGCGTCATTTCGGTTTGAAGGTAATAGTGTGGCAGAGAAAATGCACAAACTGAGTAAATTAAAGGTTATGGAAAACATCTGGAATCCAAATATTAATCGAGGAGCGGATGAAGTGGATACCATCATTGAGGATAGTGAAGATGGGATGGAGGAATTTGCCAATACCAACTATGCAAATTGGAGATTAATAGAGATGCAGAGATGGATGGCCCTTCCTTGTCAAGGGGCAGGTGCCCACTATTACAAAAATGATAGTATATCCAACAGTTGGTTGAAAAAGATACAATTTATGAAGACGTCCAAAGTTATTAGTTCGATCTTGTTACGAACGAATTTATTTCCAAAGTGGGCGTCTTTGTTACCACCTAGTTTACGTTAATTGGTGGTGGGTAAACTAGGTGGTAATAAATAAAATGCACGCTACCCGCAACAAGGGATGAGTGGTAACTTAGTCTAACGGTTGATAACCCGAGCTCATTCCTCGCCTCGCTGAAACTCTGCTTCATAATGTCACTTTAATTTTTTATTTTCTTTTACCGTCCCCTTTTAGATCTTGGGGCTGTGGTTTCCCTGGATCGGGGTATTTCACTCTATGAGCGACGTTAAAATCTCAATGGACACGATCCATCGCGAATGGTGAGTGCATCAACTAGCCAAATGCCTCGTCATCTAATTAGTGACGCACATGAATGGGTGAACGAGATTCCCACTGTCCCTACCTACTATCTAGCGAAACCACAGCCAAGGGAACGGGCTTGGCAGAATTAGCAGGGAACGAAGACCCTGTTGAGCTTGACTCTAGTCTGGCACTGTGAAGAGACATGAGAGGTGTAGAATAAGTGGGAGGCTTCGGCCGCCGCTGAAATACCACTACTCTTATCGTTTTTTCACTTACCCGGTGAGGCGGGGAGGCGAGCCCAGAGGGGCTCTCGCTTCTGGTCAGAAGCGCCCGGGCGGCCGGGCGCGACCCGCTCCGGGGACAGTGGCAGGTGGGGAGTTTCGTAAGTAGCAGAGCAGCTTCCTCGCTGCGATCTATTGAAAGTCATCCCTCGAGCCAACCCTTTGTCGGTAACCGGTGCACGAGAATGTACTCCCACGCACGTTGTTACGCACCCGTCCGTTACCTCGGCTTTTGCTCGGGCCCCGCATCGAACCCGACGCCCTGCCGACCGTTTCACGCCCACAGGCGCACCACCCCTCCCCTGGGGTGCGCCTGCCCGGGAGTAGCGGCAACGGCAGTCAGGCCACGGTCGAAGTGGGACGTGCTGAGTCGAGGGCGGTGGCTCTGTGTGTGCGTTGGGAGGGGGGGGGGGGGGTGGAGAGGTCGGTGAGTTGGTCGGTCGGTGTTCTTCCTTACGCTCTTCTGGCCGCACCACCTCTGCATGCCGGCGCCTGGCGGTCTTCCGTGCTGCTCCCTGGCCAGGAGCAGTTACGCGATGCCGTCAGACCGGTGTGCGGGGTGTGGGTCGTGTTACCCACTGGCCATGGGTGCACGGCAGGCGGCAGGGGACTTTTTTTTTTTTTCCCCCTCCTCTTCACTTTTTGAAGAGGTCAGTTACTGAGTTGCCACTGGTACTGCGACACTTAGAATTTTTTCGAGTCAGTACAAATCAGTAACCAACGACACTTAGAATTTTTTAGGCTCAGTACAAATCAGTAACCAACGACACTTAGAATTTTTTTGAGTGTGTAGAAGTCAGTAACCACGTGCATTTTTGAATTGGTTACTGACTTCTCCTTTCGGGTTGCGGCTGTGGTTGGCTTCAATTAGTCGTGGGGACTTAATTATCGCCCAGGGGAGCATGCCCCGGTAGTGTGGCCGGGGATGGAGTGCCTATTGAAGGGGGTGTTTCTGAATTTGGATCCTTTTTGAGTTGCATTGCCGGATGGGTGTGATTTTGAAGGGTGTTTGTCTGGAGTGCCACCGGCGGTGGGGTCAGGCTTAGGGTGAGTGTTCGATTGCTGGTAAGGGAAAGGGTGAGACTTAGGTTTATTGTTCGGGTTCCCGTTTTGGTAATGTTGATGTGCATTTTCCAACGAGGCGAATCCAAGGCTTCAGAGGGATGTTGAGTATTTGGTGCCGGCTAGCTCAGCCGGATTTGACCCGGCGATTCTGCCGACGGTCTCTCCTTCGAGGGCGGACTGTCCTGTGTTCAGTCCGATTTTCATGCAATTTTTTAAAATTTCAAAATATACTTTATTCATAGAAATAAATCTTTGGTACTTGTACAATTTGTCATGTCGTTCATAGATATATCCATTGCATGTCTTAACATTACAAAGAACAGATTGAATTACTCGATTTTACAGTTATCCTATTTACAGTTCCCTTTATTAACCATCCAGTCTCTTAGTATTTAGCTGTGGCTTCAGCAGGACCCACCTACTGAGTGGGTGCCCTGTTATACGATAGCAAGTGAACCTTCTTTAATCCCCAGTTTATGGGGTTACCGTTGTCCATTTGACTGTACTGTCTCTGGGGGAGCTGTCAGCATCCCCATGGTGAGCACGAACTGCTGGACCCTCGCTGGGCTGAGGTAGCTATCCAGGCCCTCACTGGGGTCATTTACCTGCTCTGGGGTCATTGAGCCAAGGCAAGGGTCCGCACCGTCCAGTTCTGTGTCTGACGATGGGACTGTCAGAGGATCGCAGCTCTGTTACCTGTAGTTGTGGGGCAGTGGGTACCCCCT
>NW_025198984.1:0-3668 GCF_004010195.1 Chiloscyllium plagiosum
GAACATGGGACTAAGGAGCATGAATGGGTCATTAGACACTTTGAGCCTTCTCCCCCAGGCACTATGATTGTGGCTGATCAGGTTGGGGTCTCAGCCTCACTTTCCTGTCTGTGTCCCATTATGCATGACTCACTTATCTGTCAAATATTTACCTAACGCAGCTTTCAATCAATGTGAGCATAGGCACGATAAACGTCCAGTGAAGAGAATTCCGACTTGAAAGGTCCTTTCAGAATTATTCGTCATCCCTCTTGTAGAATCAGAGAGTCATGCAGAACAGAAACAGACCCGTTAGTCCAATCTGTTCACTCCGATCAGGTATCAAATCTGATCCAGTCCCGTTTGCCAGCATTTGGCCATTATTCCTCCTCTTTCAGATACTTTTAAATGAGCGATTGTAACCGCCTTCACTCCTTCCTCTGACAGAACTTTCTATGCACACACCACTCTCTGTGAGAAACATTTACCTTCATGTCCCTTCTAAATTATTCTCCCTCTCGCCTTCAACATATGCCCTCTTGTTCTGGACCCCCCCTATCCTGGGGAGAAGAACGTGGCTGTTCAGAATATCCATGCCCCTGATGGTTTTATAAACCTCTATATTGTCACCCCTCAACCTCTGACACTCCAGGGGGAAACACCTCAACCTAATCATCCTCTCCCTAAAGCTCAAACCTCCAGTCCTGGAACATCTGTGTAAATCTTTTCTGCAGACAACCGAGTTGGATGCAGTATTCTTAAAGTGGCCTCACCAACATCCTGTACAGACACAACATGCCACCACAACCCCTATACTCAATGCTCTGACTGATTAAGGCAAATGTGCCAAATGTGTTCTGCATCACTCTGTCTACCTGCGACTCCACTTTCAAGGAACAAAATACCTGCAGCCCTATGTCCCTTTGTTTCACAACACGCCCCAGGACCTTATCATTAAGTGTATAATTTCTGCCTTGATTTGCCTTCACACAATACATAACCTCGTATTTATCTAAATTAAACTTCATCTGTCACTCCCATCTAATTGTGGTCTCGTTGTACTCTGAGATAATCTACTACACCACCTTTCTGATGTCATCTGTAAACTATGGCACCAATATTCACATCTAAATACTTTACATAAATGATGAAATGCAGTGAACTCAGTAGTGATTCTTACAGCACACTGCTGCTCACAAGCCTCCAGTCTGAAAAATACCCCTTTTCCTTCAGGCCAAATGTGACTAGCTTTCTCTTTATCCCACGTGACTAAAACTTACCAATCTGTCTACCAATCGGAACGAAATACTAGCTATGAAGAGAGGCTGAGTAGGTTAGGTTTATTTTCCCAAGAAAAAAGGAGATTGGGGGGGGCCCTGGTTGAGGTTTGCAAAATCACGAAGTATATAGACAGGGTGGATAGAGAAAAGCTTTTTCCCAGGGTGAAGGATTCAATAACGAAAGGTCGTGCTTTCAAAGTGAGAGGTGGAGGTTTAAGGGGGATACACGCGGTAAGTACTTCACGTAGAAGGTGATGGGCGTTTGGAACGCTTTTCCAGCAGATGTGGTGGAGGCAGGCACGGTAGATTCATTTAAGATACGTTTGGACAAATGCATGAGTAGGTGGGGAGCAGAGGGATACAGATACTTAGGAATTGACTGGCAGATTTAGACAGTACGTTTGGATCGGCTCAAGCTTGGAGGGTGAAGGGCCTGTTCCTGGGCTGTAAATTTTCTTTGGTCATTGTTCATAAATGAACACCTTGCTGAAGTCCACATAGGCAATGTCTACCAAATTGCCTTCATCAATCTTCTTTGTCACCTCTTCAAAAAACTCAACCAAATTAATGAGACATGATTTCCCATGCAGAAAGCCACGTTGTCTACTCCGATCAACCCTTGCCTTCCCAAATGTATGTAAATCGTGTCCCTCAGAATCCCCTCCAACAACTTAAACACAACTGACATCAGGCTCATCGGTCTATAGTTCACTGGCTTTTTGGGTCACTTTTCTAATCCCACTCCTCCACTGCTCACAACAAATGGTAAATGTAACCAGGTTGGTGATGCGGCCGATGATATCGGTCTCAGACTGTGTCAGGGTCATTTTTAGCAACAAGTCAGGCTAGTTTCTTTAATCTGCTAAAACAACACATTTATGATCCAGAGCAATGTTACTCAAACTATGATGGAAAGATGAATGGCAAACTGTTTGGGTATTGCAAATATACAATCAATATTTGCCTTTCTAAAAACACTAACACACGCACACACACACGAAATCTCTGCAATTTTAACTTGAAAGAACTTAGTCCAAATATTATTGGAACTCATAACAAAGGAAAAATTGTGAGATTGTCCAAAACGTTATTCTGCTTCTGAAGATATTGTACTCATACAAGCTGCTAGCAATTGGATTTCATCCTGGGAGAGTTTGGATTTAGCTGAATTCCCTTTGCTTTAGGCAGTGAGTCGTTTCCAGTGAATTCTGGTTAGGGATCATCCAAAGAGTAGCACGGTGGTTAGCACTGCTGCCTCACAACATCAGGGACTTGGGGTCCATTCCAACCTTGGCTTACTGTCTGTCTGGAGTTTGCGCATTCTCCCCTTGTCTGTGTGAGCTTCTAATGGGTGATCCAGTTTCCGACCACAAACTGTGTAGGTTCGGTGGATTGGTCAGGCTAAATTGTCCATAGTGTTCAGGGATTTCTAGGTTATTTGCAATAGTCAGGGGTAAACATAGGGAAATAGGTTGGGAAGGTTGGTATGGACTTGTTGGGTCGAAGGGCATGTTTCTACACTGCACGGATTCCATAAAATTAAGAATGGTAACGATGACTGTGGAGTTTTTTTTTTAGTTCGCACACATTGCTGTTATGAGGAATAATGAAGGAGAGAGAGTGCAATTGGCCATTCCTTCTCAGGCAGATTACATTTTCTCCCTTTCTGAATTGAATCACACTGTAATGTCACCCTCTCCCAAACTGGACCATGTGAGGTCTCCTTGTACATTGGGGAGAAAATGAGGTCTGCAGATGCTGGAGATCAGAGCTGAAAATGTATTGCTGGAACAGCGCAGCAGGTCAGGCAGCATCCAGGGAACAGGAGAATCGACGTTTTGGGCATAAGCCTGAAGAAGGGCTTATGCCCGAAACTTCGATTCTCCTGTTGCCTGGATGCTGCCTGACCTGCTGCGCTGTTCCAGCAACACATTTCCAGCTCCTTGTACATTGTCAAAACGATGTCTCCATCACATTCCCTGTTCCATGTAGGTGCATCATTGCTGCTGTCATCCACAGAACCATACACTTCGCAGAAAATGGTCTCGGTCAATTTGAAATATGTTTATTTGTCCCTGCGTCATTAAAAAAATGTTTAAATTTTTCAAAATACCTATGTTAAACTGAATGCATTTTTAAACAAATACAGAAATTGCTGGAAAAACTCACCAGGTCTCTCAGTACCCAGATGTTGTACGTGTACCAGCGTCCACCACTTCCTCTGGCAGCTCATTCCATACGCACACCACCCTCTGTGTGAAATGGTGCCCTTTAAGCCTCCTCCAAACCTTTCCCCTCTCACTTTCCACCAATGCGCTCTAGTTTTGGACGCCCCTAACCTGGGGAAAAACCCCTGACTACTCACCTTATCCATGGCCATATTGATTTTATAAACCTTTACTGCTGCAA
>NW_025198984.1:3784-5846 GCF_004010195.1 Chiloscyllium plagiosum
CCCAGATTTTGGGTCATATTTTAGTGCCCACTTTCAGCTTGGTGTGGATTTATTATAATCAGGTTACCATTACTGAATTACAAACAGCACTTTGTATTATTAAACAAATGCAAGATATTTTTCTCAACTGTAGGATATTGAGTGCACGTGCTGTGCCATCGAAATTAACTATAAATATCTTTAATTGCTATTATCTGTAGTCTGGAATACTAAGGAAAGAAATCCTGCAGACACACTCTCCCCAATGAAGGGTCTCAAATAGATATTTATTACTGAACACCAGAGACGAAGATAGACCTTAATTTCTGACCCCAAAACACCGATCACTCTTACCCAACTCTCATGTGCGACTCCCCTTTTCCTAAAACCATGAAATGACACCAGGCCGCTGATTACTGCCCAGCCTCTCCTCCCCACTAACTGTGTCTGCAATCTGTCCCCCCTTCCCCGAACCATACAAGGCAACCCAAGCTCAGGGTCTTTGTGAAAATCAAGGCCGGAGTGTGTAGGCATTCTGGAGACGGATGGGAGTTTTAAAATTGATGGGGGAGGGGGAGGTGACAGGAATATCACTCACTGGGCTGAGGGGTGGCTGATGGAGTTTAGTTTGGATTAATGCGAAGTATTGGGTTTGGTAAATCAAACAACAGCAGGACCTATACAATTAAAAGTAGTGTCTTTGGTAGTGTTATAGTACAGAAACCTAGGCCGTCAGGTTTAATTCTTTAAAGTTTGCATCTCATGTAGATAGCGTGGTTAAGAAGGTGTTTAACACACATGTCTTCATAGGACACACCTTTGAGTACCGGAATGGGGACGTCATGTTGAGGATGTACAGGACATTGGTGAGACCTCTTCTGGAATACTGTGTCCAGTCTGGTCATCCAGCCCGCTCATTCCATAGGCACACCACCCTCTGGGTGAAAAAGCTGCCCCTTAGGTCACTTTTAAATGCTTCCCCTCTCAACTTAAGCCTATGTCCTCTAGTTTTGGACTACCCATACCCTTAGAAAATAACTTGACTATTCACTTTGATATTATTGACCTTGATATTATAAGCTGGAGAGGGTTCAGAAGAGATTAAACTGGATGTTGCTGGGAAAGGAGAGACTGAGCTATAAGGAGAGGCTGGATCGGCTGGGACTTTTTTCACTGAAGAATATGAGATGAAGCAGTAACTTTACATAGGTTTATAAAATAATGAGGGTTACAGAGAAGCTGAAGGACTGATGTCTTTTCTCTGGAGTTGGGGATTCAAAACTGAGGGATTTTGAAGGTGCGAGGAAAAAAGATTTACGAAAGTCATGAGAGGTACTTATGTTAGACAGAAGCTGGCTTGTGTTTGGAATGAACTTCCAGAGGAAGTGGTGAAAGCAGGGACAGTTACAACGTTTAAAGGACATTTAGATCAGTCCATGGATAAGACATCAGTTTGGATGGTGCTGTGAGCAGCTGCCCTCTCCCTCCCCTTCTCTGAATGAATCACTGTTGGTTTTCACCCTCTGCCAATGCCTGTGCAGTGGCGTGTGGAGGCCAGCAGAGGGTGGCATTGCATCTCTTTAAGCACCACAGAGACAGCCAGACCTGCCCCACACAGAGACACACAGATTCACACACGGGAATGGTGAGGACACGGCGTGAAGCTCATCCGGTAACTTAAATGTAACATAAAGAAATGCTTAATTCGCCTCGTAAACTGTTAAACTATGAGGGACAGATCTGCCAAATTCCACTGTTAAAATAAAAGCATCAATTTATTTTTTCACTCTGAAAGTGAACATTTTACATCAACTATGCACAACTCTGGGACCCTCTTTCTCTTAACTGCTTATTACCCGACTCCAGCTCTATAGCAATATACTGTGTCTGAGTCTGCCATCCTCTCATATGCACAGGTGCTTGTAAGCTCTCAGTTCAGAACAGCATTCCATCTCTCTTAAAGGTACAGTATACACTTTCAACTTCATCACATTGCACCCTGATGAATATCGATAAGCGGGACATATCCGGATTTATTTTGCTCTGTGGGTTGTCAATATTCTATTTGCTCCGTCTGGTGTGT
>NW_025198985.1:0-5847 GCF_004010195.1 Chiloscyllium plagiosum
GGTTTTTGAGACACATTGATTCTCGATCACGAACAGCGATATTTGAAAGTTAGGATACAGTTGAACTATTTACACAATTGAAGCTCCTGCCTGAAGCAGGAGAAAAAGTGAACTGTTCATCTTCAAACTCGAGGATTAAGAGCAGAATTCTAGCAATACCTTTGAAACCGCGCCTTTACCCTTTGCTTGGCGATTCTAGTTTAGTTCAGGTGAGGGGGCCCTTGAGGGCGAATTCCAAGTTGCATCGACCAGCGGTAAACAGAAAAAGTTAAGGTGACATAAATAATTATTGCTGCGCACACAAAAATAAATTGGGGCAGCACGGTGGCTCAGTGGTTAGCACTGCTGCCTTACAGCGCCAGTGGTTGTGCTCTGGTTTCCTCCCATAGTCACAAAGGTGAATTGGCCATGGTCACTTGCTCATAGTGTTCGGTGCTATAGTCAGAGGGAAATAGGTCTGGGTGGGTTACTCTTCAGAGAGTCGGTATGGACTGGTTGGGCCGAAGGGCCTGTTTCCACACTGTAGGGAATTTAATCTTTAAAAAAAAAGCAGGGGTATCCTTTTCAAATCCAGAAGTTGCTGGAAAAGCTCTGAAGGTCTTGTAGCATCTGTGCAGAGAAATCAAAGTTAACGTTTTGGGTTCAGTAACCCTTTCTCAGACCTGATGCTGCCTGAATTGCTGAGCTTTTCCAGCAACTTCCGTTTTTGTTTCTGATTTACAGCATCCGCAGTTCTTTCGTTTTTAATAGCAAAGAGAGAAAGAACAAAGAAGTCTTTAAATGATGTCCGAAGATGTGCAGCTTAGGTGGGAAGGCCATGTTTAAAAAAAACTCTATAGTGTCAAAGAATGTGCAGGTTAGATGGGTCAGCCAAGGGAAATACGGAAAATGGCGGGGGGAGTGTCTGGGCAGGATACTCTTTCAAAGATTGGCGCAGACTGGAATGGGCCGAATGGCTTCTATCTGTACTGGAGGAATTCTGTGATTCTGTGAAATATCTTCAGGCATTTGTCGAGGCTTAAACACTGAAAGTAAGAAGGAAAGTTACCGTTGTCTCTAATGAGAGAGAGATGGCTGGGAAGCTTTATCAAGGGGAGAGATTGAGATGGAGAGTCCTTCATGAATTTTAAATTCAGCTGAAATAGGAATTAAACCCATGCCATTGACATCACACTGCATTGCAAACCAGCTGACCATGCAACTGAGTCGCTATCACTGAAAATAATTATGAAAGCTTGGGTTTTTTTTAGATTAGATTACATTACAGTGTAGAAACAGGCCCTTCGGCCCAACAAGTCCACACCGACCCGCCGAAGCGAAACCCACCCATACCCCTACATTTACCCCTTACCGAACACTACGGGCAATTTAGCATGGCCAATTCACCTGACCCTGCACATCTTTTGGACTGTGGGAGGAAACCGGAGCACCCGGAGGAAACCCACGCAGACACGGGGAGAACGTGCAAACTCCACACAGTCAGTCGCCTGAGGCGGGAATTGAACCCGGGTCTCAGGCGCTGTGAGGCAGCAGTGCTAACCACTGGGAGAGAGAGCTGGCACACCAGGAGTTGAGGGCTGGGCAGATCAGCCATTTTGAATGATGCAGCAGGCTTGAGTGAGCAAATGTCTCAATCCTCCTCATTTTTCTTACATTATTGACAGATCATAGAATTGTGACTAGCTCTGTCTACAGAATATGCAGAATAAATGTCTGCCATTTATAACCATTCCAAAATCAGTAATAAAGTAAACAGAAATTATATGAGCAGACGCAGGAGGATATCTTGCCCAAGATTACATAAAAATCAAAATACTGCAGATGCTGGAAATCCAAAACAAATATAGATAATTCCAGAGAAACTCTGCTAGTCTGGCAGCATCTGTTGAGAGATAGAGAAAAGGTAATAGTTTAAGTTGAATCTGATATGATTGCTCTTCAGAACTGGAGAGATTACACTAACTTTGATTAGATTCCCTACAGTGTGGAAACAGTCCCTTCGGCCCAACAAGTCTACACCAACCCTCTGAAGAGCAACCCAACAGACCTGTTCTCCTACATTGACCACCTGACGAATGCACCTAACACCATGGCCAATTCACCTAACCTGCACATCTTTGGACTGTGGGAGGAAACCACAGCAAACCCATGCAGACATGGGGAGAACATGAAAAATCCACACAGACAGTTGCCCGAGACAGGAATCGAACCTAGGCACTGTGAGGCAGCAGTGCTAACCACTGAGCCACCATGCCACCTTTTGTGTAGATAAATCTTCCATCCCTCTGGAAAGCACAACCCAATGCTGAGACATGTTAACACTTCAACGATTCCCTTACTTAGAAGTTTATAGCATGTTAATTAAATGCAATTTAAAATATCCGTGGCTTTTCATCTTGCTCAAGCTCATTATTGTGGATATTGGAAATACAACCAGAAGATATGGGAGCAGAATTAGACCATTCAGTCCATTCAATCTGCTCCATCATTTGATCATGACTATGTCTCTCAGCCCCATTCTCCGAGTGACCCCGGACCCATTTGCAAATCGAGAACCTCGCTACCTTAAATATACTCAATGACTTGGCCTTCACATCCATCTGCAACAATGACTTCCACAGATTAACCATTTTCACTTGGAAGAAATTCTTCCCATCTCAGTTCTAAAGGGTCATCTCTTCACCATGAGGCTGTGTCCCCAGGTCCTAGTCTGTCCTACTAGAGCAAACATCTTCACCACATCCATTCTATCCAGGCTTATTGGTAATCTATAAGTTTCAATGAGATCACCAAACCCATGCTTGTAAACTCCCTCAGGTACAGACCCAGATGTTCAACCGCTCTTCATATGACAAACCTTTCATCCTTGGGATCGTTCATGTAAATTGTCTGTGGACCCCTTCAACGTCAGCATATCTTTCCTTTGATACAAGATCCAAAACTGCTCACACAATATTCCAAATGCAGTCTGACCACAGCCTAAGCGTCAGCACTACATTTCTGCTCTGGTATTCTAGACTTCTTGAAATGAATCTAGGAGAAAGTGAGGACTGCAGATGCTGGAGATCAGAGCTGAAAATGCGTTGAGCAGGGGAATCGACGGTTCGGGCATGGGCCCTTCTTTAGGAAGGGCATGAAGAAGGGCTCATGCCCAAAACGTCGATTTGCCTGCTCCTTGGATGCTGCCTGACCTGCTGCGCTTTTCCAGCAACACATTTTCAGTTCTTGAAATGAATGCCAGCATTACATTTGCTTTCCTAACTACCAAATGGAACCTGCATGTTAACCTAAAGAGAATCTTGTACTCAGGCTCCCCAGTCTCTTTGTGCTTTTGATTTCCAAAGACTTTCCCCATCTAGATAATGGTCAACACCTCTAATCTTCCTACTAAACTGTATTATCTCATTCTCGCAAGTTGTTCTCCATGTACCCCTTCTTTACCCATTCTCCTGGCCTGTCCAAGACCTTCTGCAGTTTCCCTGCTTCCTCAACACTACCTGTCCCTCTCATCTACCTTTGTGCAAATTTATCTTCTTCTGCAAATTTATCAACAATACCCTCAGTTCCTTCATCATGATTGCTATTGTGAATAATTGTGGTCCCAACACTGACCCCTGTAAAACTAGTCACCAGCTGCCATCTTGAAAAGGACTCCTTTATCTCCGCTTTGCACCTTCTCCCAGTTGATCAGTCCTCTGTCCATGCCAGTATCTTGGCCCCAGTGTCATTGACTCATGTCTTATTTAGCAGCCTCCTGTGTGGAACCTGGCCTTCCTGTAAACCGAATAGACCACATCCACTGGATCTCCTGTGTCTAACTTGCTAGTTACCTCCTCAAAAGAATTCTAACAGATATGTCAGGTGTGACCTGTACTTAGTGAAGCTGTGCTGACTCTGCTCTAAATCTAAAATGAAAACAATGGAAGTGTCCAGGATCACCAGAGTGTGAGAAAAACATCTCACTGCAAATTTTTGCTATAAATTCTGTGTTACGATTGAGCCCTCCACAATCACCTACACTTCAACTCCCCCTCCCACTCCACCAAGGACATGCAGGTCCTTGGACTCCTCCATTGCCAGACCATGGCAACACGACGGCTGGAGGAAGAGCGCCTCATCTTCCGCCTAGGAACCCTCCAACCACAAGGGATGAACTCAGATTTCTCCAGTTTCCTCATTTCCCCTCCCCACCTTGTCTCAGTCCCAACCCTCGAACTCAGCACCACCTTCCTAACCTGCAATCTTCTTCCTGACCTCTCCGACCCCACCCCCACTCCGGCCTATCACCCTCACCTTAACCTTCTTCCACCTATCGCATTTCCAACGCCCTTCCCCCAAGTCCCTCCTCCGTACCTTTTATCTTAGCCTGCTTGGCACACTTTCCTCATTCCTGAAGAAGGGCTCATGCCTGAAATGTCGATTCTCCTGCTTCTTGGATGCTGCATGACCTGCTGCGCTTTTCCAGCAACATTTTGTAAAACAATGATATCAGACATGCGAGCTGCCCAAGGTTGCCTTATGACATCTCACACTTGATTTAAACCAGTACTTCCTTATAGGAACGTATCTCGCCAGCAGTTGCCTAACTCAGCTGGATTTGTTTTTCTCACCTGATGGATAGCTCAAGGCCTGTAGGAGTGATCAGTCAAACGCACACAGATCTATCAATTAACTTTTCTTCCTTACGAATTATTGTCTTTCACTGTAATCTGTACAATTAACAACATGCAATGTTTTTGTAAACTTTTGCGTAAAGCAAGCTATTTTGTATCAGTACGTTGGAGTAGCGTGTTGGGGCACTTGAAGAGCTGGTACCCTACTCTCCTAGATTATTAGAACCTGGTTAGTTTAGCTTATAAGTTTTGAGTGTTATATTGTAACAGTGATGCTATTGGTAAATAATGGGGATGACTAAAATTAAACTAAACTGTCTGTAAGAGATTTTTATTCTCGACTTCCGAAGAGTGCAATTTCCGGGATGAACCAAGAGAGGCTTTACAGGTCTGAGTCCACAAGGGATTCCCTGGGCCGTCTCAAATCTGTACTTTAACAATGAGTAAACAGATTGTGGTAAGGATGACTCTGCAGTGTTGACAGTTAAATTTGCTGTTTCCAGTGACTAGGTTAACATTAGGTAATTCACCATTTTTTTTTAGGCTGTTTAATGGTTTCATATACAGAATTATCGAGTTTACTAAGACAATTCAGAACCAATGCTATTACTATGGGGGCTGGTGCCTCATCGAGGATATTCCAGGTGGCAGTTTTCTTTCCCAAAAAAACTACTTTTTTTTCCCCAAATAACAAACGATTGCAAAGTTGGCAGATGCTGAAGGAGCCTGGGCAGTGTGCCTTGTCAAATGATGCAACATTTCGACACCAGTTTTAGGGAACTCAGGAAGTGAGTTACCGGACCAGGGAAAATAACTTTGAAAACTGAATGAGAATCAAATCTTGGGTAAGATGTGTTAATAATTTGATGGCTTGATTGAACTGAAGAAGTTATATATTCCAGTGGTGGTGGAGGTGTGGGATGCTTAGCAGAAAGAGCTGCAACAGGAGCCAACTCGATGAATGCCGACTGCAGTGTGAAGCTACCTCTAAATAGGTCCTTATGGAGCCGACTTCACAGTTTCTGAGAAAGCCATAATTCAGCACAGGATCTGAAAGGACCTCTCAAATATTAAATCTAATCTTGATCTCACTCTCTGTGCACCTTCTCCACAGCTGAAACATTGTATTTTTCGCTCTGTTCTATTATCCTTATGCACTTTGTATGGTATACTCTGCTTGTACTGCACGCAAAACAAGGTTTGACTTTGTACCTAGGTACATGGGACAAGAATG
>NW_025198986.1:0-5847 GCF_004010195.1 Chiloscyllium plagiosum
TTCGGCCCATCATTGATCCCCTACAGTGTGGGACAGGCCCTTCGGCCCCTCATAGACACACTACAGTGTGGGAACAGGCCCTTCGGCCCATCATAGATTTCCAACTGAGTGGGAACACGCCCTTCAGCCCATCAAAGACTCCCTACAGTGTGATATCAGGCCCTTCGGACCATCATAGAATCATATACTCCGTACAGTGTGGGAACAGGCCCTTCGGCCCATCATAGACTCCCTACAGTGTGGGAACAGGCCCTTCGGCCCATCATAGACTCCCTACAGTGTGATATCAGGCTCGGCCCATCATAGACTCCCTACAGCGTGGGAACAGGCACTTCGGCCCATCACAGAATCATAGACTCCCTACAGTGAGTGAACAGGCCCTTCGGCCCATCATAGATTCATAGACTCCCAACTGAGTGGGAACAGGCCCTTCAGCCCATCAAAGACTCCCTACAGTGTGATATCAGGCTCTTCGGCCCATCATAGACTCCCTACAGAGTGGGAACAGGACCTTCGGCCCATCATAGACTCCCTACAGTGTGGGAACAGGCTCTTCGGCACATCATAGACTCCGTACAGAATGGGAACAGGCCATTCGGTCCATCATAGACTCCCTACAGTGTGGGGACAGGCCCTTCGGCCCATCATAGAATCATAGACGCCCTACAGTGTGGGCACAGGCCCTTCGGCCCATCATACTTTCCCGACAGTGCGGGAACAGGCACTTCGGCCCATCATAGACTCCCTACAGTGTGGGAACAGGCCCTTCGGCCCATCATAGACATCCTACTGTGTGGGAACAGGCCCTTCGGCCCATCATAGACTGCCTACTGTGTGGGAACAGGCCCTTCGGCCCATCATAGACTCCCTGCAGTTTGGGAACAGGCCCTTCGGCCCATCATAGATCCCTACAGTGTGGGAACAGGCCCTTCGGCCCATCATACACTACCGACAGTGCGGGAACAGGCCCTTCGGCCCATCATAGACTCCCTACAGAGTGGAAACAGGCCCTTCGGCCCATCATAGAATCATAGTCACCCTACAGTGCGGGAACAGGCCCTTCGGCCCATCATAGACTCCCTGCAGAGTGGAAACAGGCCCTTCGGCCCATCATAGAATCATAGACACCCTACAGTGCGGGAACAGGCCCTTCGGCCCATCATAGACTCCCTAAAGAGTGGGAACAGGACCTTCGGCCCATCATAGACTCCCTACAGAGTGGGAACAGGACCTTCGGCCCATCATAGACTCCCTACAGTGTGGGAACAGGCTCTTCGGCCCATCATAGACTCCCTACAGAGTGGAAACAGGCCCTTCGGCCCATCATAGAATCATAGACACCCTACAGTGCGGGAACAGGCTCTTCGGCCCATCATCGACTCCCTACAGAGTGGAAACAGGCCCTTCGGCCCATCATAGACTCCCTCCAGTGGAAACAGGCCCTTCGGCCCATCATACACTACCTACAGTGCGGGAATAGGCCCTTCGGCCCATCATGGACTCCCTACAATGAGGGAACAGGCCCTTCGGCCCATCATAGACTCCCTACAGAGTGGGAACAGGCCCTTTGGCCCATCATGGACTCCCTACAGTGTGGGGACAGGCCCTTCGGCCCATCATAGACTCCCTACAGTGTGGGAATAGGCCCTTCGGCCTATCATAGACTCCCTACAGTGTGGGAACAGGCCCTTCGGCCCATCAAAGACTCCCTACAGTGTGATATCAGGCACTTCGGCCCATCATTGATCCCCTACAGTGTGGGAACAGGCCTTTCGGCCCATCATAGACTACCTACAGTGTGGGACAGGCCCTTCGGCCCCTCATAGACACACTACAGTGTGGGAACAGGCCCTTCGGCCCATCATAGACTCCCTACAGAGTGGGAACAGGACCTTCGGCCCATCATAGACTCCCTACAGTGTGGGAACAGGCTCTTCGGCCCATCATCGACTCCCTACAGAGTGGAAACAAGCCCTTCGGCCCATCATACACTACCTACAGTGCGGGAATAGGCCCTTCGGCCCATCATGGACTCCCTACAGGGTGGGGACAGGCCCTTCGGCCCATCACAGAATCATAGACTCCCTACAGCGTGGGAACAGGCACTTCGGCCCATCACAGAATCATAGACTCCCTACAGTGAGTGAACAGGCCCTTCGGCCCATCATAGAATCATAGACTCCCAACTGAGTGGGAACAGGCCCTTCAGCCCATCAAAGACTCCCTACAGTGTGATATCAGGCACTTCGGCCCATCATTGATCCCCTACAGTGTGGGAACAGGCCTTTCGGCCCATCATAGACTCCCTACAGTGTGGGAACAGGCTCTTCGGCCCATCATAGACTCCGTACAGAATGGGAACAGGCCATTCGGTCCATCATAGACTCCCTACAGTGTGGGGACAGGCCCTTCGGCCCATCATAGAATCATAGACTCTCTACAATGTGGGGACAGGCCCTTCGGCCCATCATAGAATCATAGACTCCCTACAGTGTGGGAACAGGCCCTTCGGCCCATCATAGAATCATAGACTCCCTACTGTGTGGGAACAGTCCCTTCGGCCCATCATTTATATCCTACAGTGTGGTAACAGGCCCTTCGGCCCCTCATAGACTCCCTACAGTGTGGGAACAGGCTCTTCGGCCCATCATACTTTCCCGACAGTGCGGGAACAGGCCCTTCGGCCCATCATAGACTCCCTACAGTGTGGGAACAGGCCCTTCGGCCCATCATACCCCCCCTCCAGTGTGGGAACAGGCCCTTCGGCCCATCATGGACTCCCTACAGTGTGGGAACAGGCCCTTCGGCCCATCATAGACATCCTACAGTGTGAGAACAGGCCCTTCGGCCCATCATAGACTGCCTACTGTGTGGGAACAGGCCCTTCGGCCCATCATAGACTCCCTACAGTGTGGGAACAGGCCATTCGGCCCATCATACACTACTTACAGTGTGGGAACAGGCCCTTCGGCCCATCATACACTCCCTACAGTGTGAGAACAGGCCCTTCGGCCCATCATAGATCCCTACAGTGTGGGAACAGGCCCTTCGGCCCTTCATAGGCACCCTACAGTGTGGGAACAGGCCCTTCGGCCCGTCATAGACTCCCTACAGAGTGGGAACAGGCCCTTCGGCCCATCATAGAATCATAGACTCCCTACAGAGTGGGCACAGGCCCTTCGGCCCATCATAGACTCCCTACAGAGTGGGCACAGGCCCTTCGGCCCATCATAGACTCCCTACAGTGTGGGAACAGGCCCTTCGGCCCATCATACACTACCTACAGTTCAGGAACAGGCCCTTCGGTCCATCATAGAATCCCTACAGTGTGGGAACAGGCACTTCGGCCCATCGTAGAATCCCTACAGTGTGGGAACAGGCCCTTTGGCCCATCATAGACTCCCTACAGAGTGGGAACAGGCCCTTCGGCCCATCATACACTCCCTACAGAGTGAGAACAGGCCCTTCGGCCCATCATAGACACCCTACAGTGTGGGAACAGGCCCTTCGGCCCATCATAGAATCATAGACTCCCCACAGTGTGGGAACAGGCCCTTCGGCCCATCATACCCCCCCTCCAGTATGGGAACAGGCCCATCGGCCCATCATAGATCCCTACAGTGTGGGAACAGGCCCTTCGGCCCATCATAGACACCCTACAGTGTGGGAACAGGCACTTCGGCCCATTATAGACTGCCTACTGTGTGGGAACAGGCCCTTCGGCCCATCATAGACTGCCTACTGTGTGGGAACAGGCCCTTCGGCCCATCGTAGACACCCTACTGTGTGGGAACAGGCCCTTCGGCCCATCATAGACTCCCTACAGTGTGGGAACAGGCCCTTCGGCCCATCATAGAATCATAGACTCCACAGAGTGGGCACAGGCCATTCGGCCCATCATAGACTCCCTACAGTGTGGGAACAGGCCGTTTGGCCCACCATACTGTCCCTCCAGTGTGGGAACAGGCCCTTCGGCCCATCATAGACTCCCTACAGTGTGGGAACAGGCCCTTCGGCCCATCATACACTACCGACAGTGCGGGAACAGGACCTTCGGCCCATCATACACTCCCTCCAGTGTGGGAACAGGCCCTTCGGCCCATCATAGAGTCCGTACAATGAGGGAACAGGCCCTTCGGCCCATCATAGACTCCCTACAGTGTGGGAACAGGCCCTTCGACCCATCATACACACCCTACAGTGTGGGAACAGGCCCTTCGGCCCATCATAGATTCCCTACAGTGTGGGAACAGGCCCTTCGGCCCATCATAGAATCATAGACTCCCTACAGAGTGGGCACAGGCCCTTCGGCCCATCATAGACTCCCTACAGTGCGGGAACAGGCCCTTCGGCCCATCATAGACTCCCTACAGAGTGGGAACAGGCCCTTTGGCCCATCGTACACACCCTACAGTGTGGGAACAGGCCCTTCGGCCCATCATAGACACCCTACAGTGTGGGAACAGGACCTTCGGCCCATCATAGACACCCTACAGTGTGGGAACAGGCCCTTCGGCCCATCATACACTACCTACAGTGCGGGAACAGGCCCTTCGGCCCATCATAGAATCATAGACTCCCTACAGTGTGGGAACAGGCCCTTCGGCCCATCATAGAATCATAGACTCCCTACAGAGTGGGAACAGGCCCTTCGGCCCATCATACACTACCTACAGTTCAGGAACAGGCCCTTCGGCCCATCATAGAGTCCGTACAATGAGGGAACAGGCCCTTCGGTCCATCATAGACTCCCTACAGAGTGGGAACAGGCCCTTCGGCCTATCATACATTCCCTACAGTGTGGGAACAGGCCCTTCGGCCCATCATAGACTCCCTATGGGGGAGCAAATTGCTCCCCCATAGTCACCTCCATCCCCTGTCCTGCCGTATTTCCCAAGTGCTTTGTCCCTTTCTGAGTAGGTCCCTCTATACTGCTTGAGGAAACAATCTAACCCGGGTCCCTGGCGCTGAGAGGCAGTAGCACTAACCTGTGGGCCACATGCCGCCCCAGCAGGAGAACCCCGCTGGTGTCTACAAAGCGAGTGTGCCGTGTCTTGGGGTGGGAGAAATTTTCACCCTTTTCCGAGAAGCAACTGGGAGTGGGAGATGCACTTGTCGGAACTGGAATGGGTCAAAGTGACACTGTGGGGTTCGGGCAGATTCTGTTCACCTGAGGCTGGCAAATAAAAGAATGATGGAGAGTTGGCAATGGTCTGATTGGGAGAGACTCGGAAGCTTCAGCTGGCATCGAAGTGTGGGTTGGTACAGCGCGAGCATGCCTTGAGTGTTTGCTACATGGGGCAGCTCCAGGAGGGAGGAGGCCCTGAGGGTGTCGTGGCTGTGAGGGAGCTTTCGATAGTGACAGTGTTCACTGGAGCCGAAACAGCACACGGTCCCACTTGACCCTCCCTCACCGCTGTCCGAACAGAGAGGAAAGGTACGTGCCCCTTTGAAGAGATTCAAACTGAGGACCCTGAGTGCACAATTCAGGCCGGGGCACTGTGAGAGGTGCCCAGCCTACTCTGTACATGAGGCATGACGGGGTTAAAGGAGATTCGATTCTGCAAACATGCAAATTGTGAATTACTAACAGCACAAAAATGGGAACGCTTCCATACTGAGGAGTTGGCACTTGTACGCAAATGCTGAGGAGGTGGTGAACTGTGAGTCGTTAAAACTGAACAGCAATTTAACATGAGACAACTAATACTGAGGAGGTATTGTACTCCTGTCATTAATTAAAGCATCAGTAATTAGACCCCACTGTTATTAGACTTCTAAATGGATCTGGGGGCGGGGGGGAAAGTGAGGTCTGCAGATGCTGGGGATCAGAGCTGAAAATGTGTT
>NW_025198987.1:0-2219 GCF_004010195.1 Chiloscyllium plagiosum
CACATCCTTCCTATAATATGGTGATCAGAACTGTATGCAATACTCGCAAGTGTGGCCACACTAGAGTTTGTACAGCTGCAGCATGACCTCTTGGTTCCGAAAATCAATCCCTCTACCAATAAAAGCTAACACACCGTATGCCTTCTTAACAACTGTTTCATCCTGTGAGGCAACTTTCAGGGATCTATGTACATGGACACCAAGATCTCTCTGCTCATCTACACTATCAAGAATCTTACCATTAGCCCAGTAGTCTGCGTTCCTGTTCGTCCTTCCAAAATGAATCACTTCACACTTTTCCACATTAAACTCCATTTGCCACCTCTCAGCCCAGTTCTGCAGTCTATTTATCTCTCTCTGTAACCTGCAACATCCTTCAGCACTATCCACAACTCTGCCTACCTTGGTGTCATCAGCAAATTTATTAACCCATCCGTCTACACCCTCAATTAGGTCATTTATAAAAATGACAAACAGCAGTAGCCCCAAAGCAGATCTTTGCAGTACACCACTAGTAACCGAACTCCAGAAAGAACATTTCCCAGCAACCATCACCCTCTCTTCTTTCAGCTTGCCAATTTCTGATCCAAACCGGCAAATCACCCTCAATCCCATGTGTCCATATTTTGTGCAATAGCCTACCATGGGGAACCTTATCAAACGCCTTACTAAAATCCATATACACCACATCAACCACTTTACTCTCATCCACTTGCTTGGTCACCTTCTCAAAGAACTTAATAAGGTTTGTGAGGCATGACCTACCCTTCACGGAACTGTGTTGACGATCCCTAATCAACTTATTCTTCTCTAAATTATTATAAATCCTATCTCTTATAACCTTTCCAACACTTTACCCACAATCAAAGTAAGACTCACTGGCCTATAATTACCAGGGTTGTCTCTAATCCCTTTCTTGAACAAGGGGACAACATTTGCTACCTCCAGTCTTCTGGCACTATTCCTTTAGACAATAATGACATAAAAATCAAAGCCAAAGATTCTGCAATCTCCTCCCTGGCCTTCTCAGAGAACCCTAGGATAATTCCCATCCAGCCCAGGGGACTTACCTATTTTCACATTTTTCAGAATTGCCAACACCCACCTCCTTCTGAAATGCAATCCCATCTAGTCTATTAGCCCGTACCTCAGTATTTTTCTTGACAACATTGTCTGTTTCCAGTGTGAATACTGACAAAAATATTCATTTAGCGCTTCCTCTCTCTCCTTTGACTCTATGGACAACTGTCCTTGATTGGCCCTAATCTTTAGAGTTTTTCTTGATCCTACCTGCCAATGGCTTCTTATGTCCCCTCCTGGCTCTCCGTAGATCTCTCTTTAGGTCTTTTGTGGCTAACTTGTAACTCTCAAGTGCCCTAACTGAGCCTTTACGTCTCATCCTAACATAAGCCTTATCCTTCCTCTTGGCAAGAGATTCAACTTCTTTAGTAAAGCATGGCTCCCTGACTCAACCACTTCCTCCCTGCCTGACAGGTACATTCTTATCAAGGACACGCAGTAGCTGTTCCTTGAATAAGCTCCACATTTCAATTGTGCTCATCCCCTGCAGTTTCCTTCCCCATCCTATGCATCCTAAATCTTGCCTAATCGCATCATAATTACCATTCCCCCATCTATAACACCTGCTCTGCAGTATATACCTATCCCATTGCGTTGCTAAAATAAACATAACCGAATTGTGGTCACTATCACCAAAGTCCTCACCCATCCCCAAATCTAACACCTGGCCGGGTGCTAAATCCAATGTGGCCTTGCCCCTTGTTGGCCTGTCTACATACTGTGTCAGGAAACCATCTTGCATACATTGGACAAGGTTTGTGAGAAGAATTGTAGCTCGGGTGCTCGTTGTTGTGGTTCTGTTCGCCGAGCTGGGAATTTGTGTTGCAGACATTTCGGCCCCTGTCTAGGTGACATCCTCAGTGCTTGGGAGCCTCCTGTGAAGCACTGCTGTGATCTTTCCTCTGGCATTTATAGTGGTTTGAATCTGCCGCTTCCGGTTGTCAGTTCCAGCTGTCCGTTGCAGTGGCCGGTATATTGGGTCCAGGTCAATGTGCTTATTGATTGAATCTGTGGATGAGTGCCATGCCTCTAGGAATTCCCTGGCTGTTCTCTGTTTGGCTTGTCCTATAATAGTAGTATTGTCCCAGTTGAATTCATGTTGCTTGTCATCTGCGTGTGTGGCTACTAAGGATAGCTGG
>NW_025198987.1:4625-4741 GCF_004010195.1 Chiloscyllium plagiosum
GGTTTGAATCTGCCGCTTCCGGTTGTCAGTTCCAGCTGTTTGCTGCAGTGGCCGGTATATTGGGTCCAGGTCAATGTACTTATTGATTGAATCTGTGGATGAGTGCCACGCCTCTA
>NW_025198987.1:4751-5848 GCF_004010195.1 Chiloscyllium plagiosum
GCCATGCCTTTAGGAATTCCCTGGCTGTTCTCTGTTTGGCTTGTCCTATAATAGTAGTGTTGTCCCAGTTGAATTCATGTTGCTTGTCATCTGCATGTGTGGCTACTAAGGATAGCTGGTCGTGTCGTTTCATGGCTAGTTGGTGTTCATGGGTGCGGATTGTTAGCTGTCTTCCTGTTTGTCCTATGTAATGTTTTGTCCAATGTAGTGTACAAAATCCCATGCAAGGACTGCACAAAACACTACATAGGACAAACAGGAAGACAGCTAATGATCCGCATCCATGAACACCAACTAGCCATGAAACGACACGACCAGCTATCCTTAGTAGCCACACACACAGATGACAAGCAACATGAATTCAAATGGGGCAACACTACTATTATAGGACAAGCCAAACAGAGAACAGTCAGGGAATTCCTAGAGGCATGGCACTTATTCACAGATTCAATCAATAAGCACATTGACCTGAACCTAATATTCCGACCACTGCAACGGACAGCTGGAACTGACAACCGGAAGCGGCAGATTCAAACCACTACAAATGCCGGAGGAAAGATCACAGAAGCGCTTCACGGGAGCCTCCCAAGCACTGAGGGTGTCACCTAGACAGGGGACGAAACGTCTGCAACACAAATTCCCAGCTCGGCGAACAGAACCACAACATACATTGGACAAAAACCAACCCATCTAAAGTACTCAAACTGTAGTATTTCCAGTTAATATTTGGAAAGTTAAACCCTGTTACTCTCACTCCTATTCAGAATTATCTTTGCTATCATTTGCTCTACATCTCTGGAACTATTCAGAGACCTATAGAAAGCTCCCAACAGGGTAACCTCTCTTTTCCTGTTTCTAACCTCAGCCCATACTGAACCCGGCCAGGTGTTAGATTTGGGGATAGGTGAGGACTTTGGTGATAGTGACCACAATTCGGTTATGTTTATTTTAGCAATGCAATGGGATAGGTATATACCGCAGGGCAGGTGTTATAGCTGGGGGAAAGGTAATTATCATTGTCTACAGGAATAGTGCCTGAGGACTGGAGGATAGCAAATGTGGTTACCTTGTTCAAAAAGGGTAGTAGAGACAACCCT
>NW_025198988.1:0-1576 GCF_004010195.1 Chiloscyllium plagiosum
CACCAATCAACCACACCGCTCCGTGGCCCAAGATTTCAACTCCCCCTCCCACTCTGCCAAGGACATGGAGGTCCTGGGCCTCCTTCACCGCCGCTTTGTAAATAGAACCAGTCTGACTCAAGATTGGGATACAGACAGACTCCATCTTCACACCTTTAATGCATTGTCTGAGCTGAGCTGTCACCTTTTGTTACAAAATCTTAAGTTATTTTGAGAAGGTGACTTACACAATAATGAACCGAAACCTACAACCCATTTTAAAAGATGGAAGACTTAACATTAATCCAAGTTTGTTCAATTTATCATTTCAGTTGCATGACACTGTAATCTTTTGCTATAAACTTTGTCTTATTGTCTTACTCTCCACAACTACCTGATGAAGGAGCAGCGCTCCAAAAGCTAGTGCTTCCAAATAAATCTGTTGGATTATAACCTGGTGTCATGTGCTTTTTAACTTCGTCCACTCCAATCTACCTCCAATCATTTATTTTAACCCCTTCTCCTCTGTGCTCTGCTTGTTCTGCTAAGATGTCTGATCTCATGCAACATTAATCCTAAACTACATTACTTGCATGGAATATGATCTAACCTAAGTTTTATTAAACTTTTATTTTCACTGGTTTGATCTGGTTAGAAAAATTAAAGCACACAAGATATGAGAAAATGCACTGGAATGGATTCATGATTGGCTAACAGACAGAGAACAGAGATTGGGAATAAATGGGTCATTCACACATTGGCAGATTGTGATTGGTGGAATACCATAAGGATCAGTACCTGAGTGCCTGCTGTTAACAATGTATATCAATAGGAGATTGAGACCAAATGTGAATTTCCAAATTTGTGGACGATACAAAGTTGAGTAGGATTGTATGTTATGAGAAAGATGGATATCAGTTTCAGGCAAGCTTAATGAACAGGTGAGAACATGGTAGATGGAATATAATGCAGAAAAATGTGAGATTATCCACTTTGGTAGCAGAACCAGATTTGCAGAGTACCTTTTAAATAGTAAGGTGTTGGTGAGTATAGATTTACAAAGAGATTGAGGTGCCCTTACCAATAAATCTCTAAAGGCAAATACGTGGGTAAAATAAGCTGTTAGGAAGGCTCATAGAATGTTAGCCTTTATTTCAAGAGGATAGGAGTACTGCAGTAGTGAAGTCTTATTTCAATTGTATGGGAGCTTGGTTAAAAAGGACAGATAGTATTACGTGTCATTTTGGTCTTACACCGTGTACATGGCAGGTACTCATGTGAAGGAGAAAGTGAGGTCTGCAGATGCTGGAGATCAGAGATGGAAATGTGTTGCTGGAAAAGCGCAGCAGGTCAGGCAGCATCTAGGGAACAGGAGAATCGACGTTTCGGGCATTAGCCCGTGACTCAGCCAACATTGTCTATCTTATACGTTGCAGGCAGGGATGCCCAGAGGCATGGTACATTGGGGAAACTGAGCAATGGGCACCGCACAACAATCAACAGACAGGAGGGTTCCCTCCCAGTTGGGGAACACTTCAGTGGTCCAGGACATTCAGCCTCGGACCTTCGGGTGACCATCCTCCAAGGTGGACTTCGG
>NW_025198988.1:1848-5848 GCF_004010195.1 Chiloscyllium plagiosum
CTAACACACAGAATTTATAGCAAAAATTTGCAGTGTGATGTAACTGAAATTATTCATTTAAGAATTGATTGTCTGTTAAGCCTTTCATCTGTTAGAATACAGTGATAGTTCCACTTCTTTCGTGTGTAAATCACAAAACCCTTTTTTTTAAAATGCAACTTTTATAAAAAGGGTTTTGTGATTTACACATGCAAGAAGTGAAACTATCACTGTATTCTAACAGATGAAAGGCTTAACAGACAATCAATTCTTCAATGTATAATTTCAGTTACATCACACTGCAAATTTTTGCTATAAATTCTGTGTTACGATCGAGCCCTCCACAACCACCTGATGAAGGAGCGTCGCTCCGAAAGCTAGTGTGCTTCCAATTAAACCTGTTGGACTATAACCTGGTGTTGTGTGATTTTTAACTTTGTACACCCCAGTCCAACACCGGCATCTCCGAATCATGGGTAAATGTTGACTGCGAGGAGCTGCATCTGTTGACAGGAAGGGGGCAGGGCTGTGTTTTTGTCACAAAAGCCAGATGTCACACATAGTTTGGAGTCTTGATTCCATAATGTTGTTTGCTCTGCCATGTTCCCCACCCAGAAATGAACCTGATGGAAATTCCTTGCAGAAATATTTGCATAACTTATAACTATGGGTGAGGAGCCTGACAACTTGAGGGTAATTAATGTTGTACTTTTGTTTAAGAAAGATTATAAGGAGGAATCGGGGAACTACAGACCTGTGAGTCTCACTTCAGTTGTGAGTAAATTGTTGAGGTGATTATAAAAGATAGGATTTATGGACATTTATAGAGGCAAAAATTGATTAAAAATAGTCAGCATGGTTTTGTGTCAGGAAAATCGTGTGTTAAAAACTTCATTGAGGTTTTTAAGTAAGTTATCAAAAAGATTGAAGATGGCAGAGCAATAGACATTGTTTATTTGGATTTAGTAAAGCCTTTGACAAGGTTCAGCATGATAGACTAATTAGTGAAGTAAGGTCACATGGGATTCAGGGTGAGCTTGCCAATTGGATATATACTGGCTTAATGGCAGGGGAGAGAGAGAGAGAGAGAGAGAGAGAGTAAGAGAAAGAAAAAAAAAATATGGTGGAGGGTTACCTTTTGGACTGGAGACCTGTGACCAGCAGTGTTCCACAGGAATCAGTTCTGGTCCCTCTTTTGTTTGTCATTTTTATAAGTGATTTGGATGAGAATATAGAAGACATGGTTTGTAAGTTTGCAGACAACACCAAATTTGGTGGCATTGTAGTCAGTGAAGAAGGTTTTCTAAGATTACAAATGGATCTTGATCAAACGGGTCAATGGGCTGAAAATTGGCCGATAGAGTTCAATCTGGATAAATGTGAAGTATTGCATTTTGGTACTACAAACAAAGGGTAGGACATAAAATTAATGGTAGGACCTTGGGTGGTGTTGTAGAACAGAGGGACCTAGAGATACAGGTACATAATTCTTTGAAGTTTGCATCACATATAAACAGGGTGGTTAAAAAGGCGTTGGGCACATTATCTTCATTGTTCAGTCCTTTGAGTATAGGAGCTGGGAAGTCAAGTTGAGGTTGTACAGGACATTGGTGAGACCTCATCTGGAATACTGTATCCAGTTCTGATCGCCCAGTTAAAGGAGAGATATTATTAAGCTGGAGACCATTCAGGAGAGATTTACCAGAATGTTGCCAGTTATGGAAGGTTTGAGTCATAAAGGGAGACTGGATAGGCTGGGACTGATTTCATTGGAGCATCGGAGGTTGAGAGGCGACCTGATAGAAGTTTATAAAATAATGAGGGGTATACATAAGAGTTAATGGTTGTTGTCTTTTGCTTAGGATGGGGGATTTCAAGACCATGGCTTGAGAGGAGAGGAAAGAGTTTTTAAAAAGGCCTGAGAGGCATTTTTTTTTTACAGAGGGTGGTTTGCATGTGGAATGAACTTCCTGAGAAAGTTGTGGATGCGGGTTACAATGTTTGGATAGATATATGAATAGGAATGGTTTGGAGGGATATGGGCCATGAGCAGGCAGATGGGACTAGCTTGGCTTGAGATTATGTTCGGCATGGACTGGTTGGACTGAAGGATCTGTTTCTGTACTGTATGATTCTATCTCAGGTTTGTCTTCCAGTTGAGAGAGAGGCAACAAGAGCAGGTATGCCGCCTTATGCAATTGGCGAACAGGACACATCCCTAAGTTTGACCACAATCTGTTCTGTAGGGTATAGGATGCAGTCCCTGTTTAGATTAGATTAGATTAGATTACATTACAGTGTGGAAACAGGCCCTTCGGCCCAACAAGTCCACACCGACCCGCCGAAGCGAAACCCACCCATACCCCTACATTTACCCCTTACCTAACACTACGGGCAATTTTAGCATGGCCAATTCACCTGACCCTGCACATCTTTTGGACTGTGGGAGGAAACCGGAGCACCCGGAGGAAACCCACGCAGACACGGGGAGAACGTGCAAACTCCACACAGTCAGTCGCCTGAGTCGGGAATTGAACCCGGGTCTCTGGCGCTGCGAGGCAGCAGTGCTAACCACTGTGCCACCGTGCCGCCCGTGTTCTTGAAGGAAGATGCTCCAGGTGTGAAGTTCACCGAGAGAGGGACAGGTGCATGGGGCAATGGAAAAGTAAGAGGATATCTAAGTTGTACATGCGAGAGAAAAACAACTTGCTCTGACTGAAAGCTGTATTCACATCTCTTCACATTTCCAAAGGCCTTGAAGGTTTTCTGATCACAGGTCACCTATGAGGCAGATTAAATCAGAGAGTTCCAATTTCATAAAAATATTTAACTGGCCAAGGAGGCAGTGGCACTGTCTTTGGACTAGTAATCTAGAACCCCATTGAACTGATGCTCTGGGGACATGGATTCAAATCCCATCATGACTGGTGGTAAATTCGAATTGAATATAAAGCTGGCCTAATGGTAACCATGTAACCACTGTCAATTTGTCATTAAAAACTGATTTGCTTTATTAATGTCCTTTTGGGAAGATCTTCTACCCGTACCTGATGTGGTCTGTGTGTTATTCCTGACCCACAGGAATATATTGACTTTCATTGACTTCTGGGCAATTATGGACAGGCAATAACTACTGGCCCAGCCAGCAATGTCCACATCCCATGAACGAATTTTAAAAAACGAACATCACACAATTCCCTCCTGCCACCCCAAAACACATACACACACCCAAACACACACACCTTTGTTGTTCTGCTCTCAAACCATGTGGTGAAAATGCAGATACTGAAAATTAGAGGAGTGCTGGAAAAGCTCAGGCAATATCCAAGGAGCAGGAAAACCAACGTTTTGGACAAAAGTCTTTCATCAGGAAGCCCTGATGATGGGCTTTTGCCTGAAACATCGATTTTCTTGCTCCTCTGATGTTGCCTGACCTGCTGTGCTTTTCTAAAATCATGTGGTCAAGAGAAGGTGACCTGAGATTAGATTTGAGATTCTAAATTTTAATATCGAATCAAACCTGATCCTACCTGTTTTTAACTTTCAGCATGCAGTTCTGCTCAATTTTCCACCCAATTAAATGAATATTTATAAAATTGTATTTCTACTCAAATACTCAAATGACTAATGCTCCTCTCTAGTAGTGATACTCCTGCCAGGAGCACAAAGATGGATAATTATTCCCATCATAAACATCTCTATAACATAAATATGACAATAAGCTGATAAGATGTGCATGTTCTTGTATAAGTACCAGCAACTGGAACTAGAAATTGACAGTTTTTTTTCATTGCTTGGCATAGACTGAAGGAGTATGATTCATGGTGGGAAAGATAAGGAACTCTTCACCTATTAAGAAAAAGGAAGCATATGTCACGTATAGACAGGATAGATTGAGTGAATCCTTAGAAGAGTATAAAGAAAGTAGGAGTATACTTAAGAGGGAAATCAGGAGGGCAAAACGGGGACATGAGATAGCTCTGGCAAATAGAATTAATGAGACTCCAAAGGGTTTTTACAA
>NW_025198989.1:0-2181 GCF_004010195.1 Chiloscyllium plagiosum
TATTGAGTCAGGAAATTCCTGAGTAACTACTGGCGACAGAGAAACAGACAGAATGGGAAATTAGACTGATCAGTGAGGGATACACATGGAGAATGGCACTGAGTCCCACAGAGATCTGGAAAAACCCAGTCTCCATCGCTGGCCTGTGCTGTTGTGTCTCTCTGGAGTGGGAACTTCAATTGGCTCAGAATCTGGAGTAGCTGCAAGAGCTAGAGACGCTGATAGAGTCAGTAATTAGATCCTCACAGTGAGGGATACCACATGGAGAGAGACTGAGTGATATCACCAGAGTGCAGGAAGATTTCAGAATGAAACAATCATATAGGATGAACAGGTATAGGATCCTAATGCACTGGTATCAGTGCTCAGGAATGAGCAACCTTTGAGCAGATGAAGTGATGGCCTCGTGGTACTGTTGCTGGAGCATGTATCCAAAATCTCACCCAATGTTCAGTGGAGGCAGGTTTCAATCCCACCATCAGAAATGGTGGAATTTGCAATTTTTTTTGGAATTGCAATTAACAATCTATGAATAAATACTAAATCATTGCTGATGTCGACAACAATGTTTGTTCATCACAAATACACTTGGGAACATCTGCTATCCACACATGATTTGCATGACATCCCCACAGCAAAGTGTTTGCCTCTCAATTACCCTCTGAAATGGCCGAGCAAGTTACTCAGCTCAAGGGCAGCTAGAGCTGGGCAGGAAAGGCTGGTCAGCCAGAGCCACCCACATTCCATACCTGATTTTAAAAAAAAACATTCGGGTGGTCCAACAAGAACTGTGCTGGGACAGTGTCCTGGCCAAGCATGTCGGTAGGTTTAGGGACAGGGCTTTCAACCGACAGAGAGGATGCAGGGACAGGGTTCAGTTGAAAGGAGCTTTCCAAATCCAAATAGAAAAGGCAAAGCATTGGAACAGCATGGGAATGTGACTGAAGACAAGCAGGAAAGAATAGGATGGGACAGAGTTTAAATAAAACTGTACGTCAGCGAATCAATTTGTGACAGGAAATTGTAGGAAACAGTACATTATGTTTTATTATGGAATGGACAAAGTCTCTGCCATAAGGTAGATGGATTTGTGACACAGAGATAAAAGAGTTAGACACAAGGGTGACGTGGTTACAGGGTGAACAAAAGGTGGACATTAATATCCAACGGTTCACAACCTTGTGGAAACTCAGGCAAAATGGACAACGCTAACAATAATGGATAACAAAGGTATTACAGAGAAAGCATTTGACCTCAGATCATGAAGTATCGTCAGTCTGAATGTAAATTCTGGCTACTACTTGCCAAGGAGACAAGCAGCAGAACAGTTTTAGCCACTGAACAGCATTTCATTGCTCATCACTGCATTAAACAGGAACTCATTGGAATTTTTAATAAAGGCCTAATAACAATTCAGTGAAAATTCAAAATTTGTATAATCTTGACAATCCCACTGACAACAACAGTGATATTGGAAGGGAATTTCGGAGAATATTTTTCAGTGTTTCTTTAAATAACACATTGTGCAACTGGCTAGGGACGTCACTATCTCAGAGCGATCGTTGTGTGATGAAACTTCGTGAATGAGTAATGTCACCTGGAGAGATCCTTTGGGAAATTGTGATAAAGTGCAGTTTAAAGAAATATTAAAGTTTAAAGTGAATCACAGAAAGGACAAACTACAGTGAGAAACAAAAACAGCCAATGATATGAGTTTGAGAGGAGAACTGACCAAGGTAAATAGCTAAACAAACAGAAATATGTGTCTGTAAATGAACAGTGGAAAACATTTGAAAGATCAGTATAAATCACTCAACAAAAGGATATTCCATTGAAACAGACAAATCTCAACAAGAAACCCACACCTGTCACTCACTCAGGACAAAATGGATCATATTAAATTATCAGGCTGAGAAGATCACCAAAAAGTACTTAAAATCCTGAAGTGCGAGAGTGTTTTAGAAGTAAGTTTTAAAGGGGTTGCAAAGGGTCTGCTAGCAGGAGGAGGGCAGTTTGCAGAGGAATCCCTGTGAGGGTATAATGTCACAATCGGAACAGGGAGAGGTGAAGGTGCAGTTGGTGGTGAGAGTGGTACAGTGAGTGGTCAGGGTCTGAACAGTGTTTCAAGCCAAGTGCGGATTGCTGCAGAGGGAGGGGTTTGCTGAGGTAGGGAGGGACATA
>NW_025198989.1:2680-5849 GCF_004010195.1 Chiloscyllium plagiosum
GCAGGAGGAGGGCTGTGGGAAGGGGAGCCACGGTCAGGGTTCATTGACACGAGAGGAACAGGGAGATGTGAAGGTGCTGGAGGTGGTGAGAGTGTTATAGAGAGTGGTCAGGGTGTTACAAAGCCAGGACGGATTGCTGCCGCTGTAGGGGTTTGCAGAGGTAGGGAGGGACATACGTATTTTTATATATTCATTAATGGGATGTGGGTGTCACTGCCTGGAACAACGTTCTTTGACCCCACTGTTAATTACCTAGAGGGCAGCTCAGAGTCAGCCATATTGCTGTGGGGCTGGAGTCACATGTCAGCCAGACCAGGTTAGAATATTTGATGTGCTTCCCTAAAGGTGGTGAGTGAACTAGATGAGTTCTTCCGACTGATCAACAATGTTTTTATGGTGGCCCCACCAATGTCTTTTACAGCCACAACATGACATCCCAACTCTTAGTCTCAGTGCTCTCCCCAATGAAGGTAACCACCCCAAACGCCTGCTTCACCAGCCTGTCTACCTGTGACACCACTTTCAAAGAACTGTGTACCTGCATCCCTGGGTCACTGACTGACAACACTATCCAGGGCCTGAACATTAACTATACACCCTGGTTTGTTTCAGCAAAATGGAACACTTCACATTTATCTAATTAACCTCCATCTGCTATTATTAAGCCCACTATCCCAGCAGAACTGTTCATCCTGTTGTATCACAGATAACCTTCTTCGCTGTCCGCTTTCCCACCAATGTCAGTGTCACCCAAGAAGTTTACTTACCATTAAACTATTATTCCCATCTAAACTATTTATCCAAATGACAAACAACAGTGGGCCCACTACACCGTTGGTCACATGTCTCCAGTCAGAAAAAAACAACATGTCTCCCACCACCCTCTGTCTCCAACCGTCAAGCCAATTTCGTATCCAGTTGACTAGCTCCTCCTGAATGCCATATCCTTTTACATTGATCTGACCTTATTACCCAGTTTACCATACAGAACGTAGAACACAGAACAGTATAGCATAAGACCCTTCGGCCATGATTTCAGGCCAACCACTTATCCGACTGTAAGATCAAACTAACTTCCATACCCTTAATTTTACTATTGTCCATGTATCTGTCCAAGAGTCTTTTAAATGTCCCAAATGTGTCTAATGTTACTACCACCATAATCAGTGCATTCCAACCACCTACCATTCTCTATCCTTTTATCCATCCTCCAATCACCTTAAAATTACACCCCCTTGTAATAGCCATTTATGCCATAGGAGGAAAAGTCTCTGACTATTCATTCTCTCTGTGCCTCGCATCACCTTGTTCACCTCTACCAGGTTAGCCCGCCCCCTTCTTCACTCCAATGAGAAAAGCCTTAGCTCCCTCAGCCTTTCATCATAATTAATGCCCTCCATTCCTGGCAGCATCCTGGTAAATCTCCTGTGTATGGTCTCTAAACTTGCACATCCTTCCTGTAAACAGGGGACCAGAACTGAACACAATATTCCAAGTGTGGTCACACCAGGCCGCTATAAAGATGCAGTAAAACCTCGCGGCTCTTAAAGTCAATCCCCTTGCTAAGGAAAGCCAACACAACATATGCCGTTTTAACAACCCTATCAACGTGCATGGCAACTTTGAGGGATCTATGTACATGGACCCCATGATCTCTCTGTTCGTCCACACTGCTAAGTATTCTGCCTTTCACCCTGTATTCTGTATTCAAATTCGACCTTCCAGAATGAATCACTTCACACTTTACCAGATTGGACTCCATCTGCCACTTCTAGCCCAGCTCTGCGTCCTGTCAATGTCCCATTGCAACCTACAACAGTCCTTCACATTCCCCACCACTCCACCAACCTTCATGTTATTGGCAAACTTACTAACCCACTCTCCAACATCCACACTCAAGTCATTTACACAAATCACAAAGAGAAGAGTCCCAGAGCCGATTGTTACAGAACACCACTGGTCCCTGAGCTCCAAACTCAATACTGTCCATCTGCCGCCATACTCTGTCTTCTCTAGGCCATCCAATCCTGTATCCAGACAGACAGATTTCCCAATTTTCCTTCTTTCCTGAATGAGCCGTCAACATATTCTGCCATATCCTCAAAGAATTCAATAAGGTTTGTGAGGCATGACCTAACCCCTCACAAACCCATACTGACTGTGGCTAATTTATCTATGGTTTACCAAGTAGTCATAAATCCTGTCTTTAGAGTCCTCACCAATAATCTGCACACCACAGACATTCGACCAAATCTGTAATTCCCAGATTTCTGGTTTTCCAAGTAGTCATAAATCCTGTCTTTAGAGTCCTCATCAATAATCTGCACACCACGGACATTCGACCAAATCTGTAATTCCCAGATTTCTACCTCCGTAACATGGCTCGGACTTTACAAATCTTCCCTCCTCTGCCATGTTCCCCAGAAGGGCACTGGAGGGTGGTCGGGGTTACAGAGATAGAGAAGGATATCAGGACAGGAGGATTTTGCAGAAATTAGGAGGTTTGCAGTGCCAAAAGGAGGCTTCAGTAATTGTGAGCTTTCATGGTGATGAAGGCATTTGAGGAGGGAGGGAGTGAGGGAGGATTGTAGGGAAATGAGAGGTTTCACAGCTTAGGTGTTTTGTTAGGGCTGCAATGGTTACTGAGTTGGGGAGGGTGTAAGCACTGGTGGATATTACAGAAACATGCGGTTTTGGTTGCAATGCATGAAGAGGATTCAGGAAGCTGGAGAGTATGGGGTCTGAACGAGGTTACACAAATGGGAAGAGTTGTCATGAAGTGGAGGTGTTTACAGAGACAGCAATGGTCTGATCTGTAGCAGAGGACCCAGATTGGGAGGGATGTGGTGACTGGAGGTGGTTTCACAGGGTGGGAGAACCATAGACCCACAGGAGGTTACAGAAATGTGGAGGGCTGTAGTGCTGACCGGGGTTCATGGAGATGAGAATGTTGGGAGGGATGGAGAAGTTTACAGGGATAAGGATGTTTGTAGGCCAGGGCTGGATCACTGACAGGGAGTGTTTTAGGGAGCTGAGCAGATTACAGAGATAAATGTGTTTGTATCGACTGGAAGAACAAACAGAGATATGCAGGGAAGTCGTGACTGAAGATGTTTATAGACATAGGAAGGCTTAGGTTCTAGGGTTGGAGGCGTTGGAATCTGGATTT
>NW_025198990.1:0-5850 GCF_004010195.1 Chiloscyllium plagiosum
TACCAGTCATCATCACCTTTTCGCTTCTGAGTCCATTAAAGGGAATATAAATCTTATTTCAATTTGAACCTTAAAAAATAATTAACGAAGTGGGGTTGTCGCCAAAGAGCTGCTTACAACCGTTCAACCGCAGGAATAGCGTTTGTCTGCCTTTACACCACCTCCTGCTGTTTGCCTTCCGTTTAGTCTGATTATCCTGTTCAATTCAAAGACTGCCCGACATATATTACTCACTAATAGAACTCGCTCAGGAGTCCATTCTTGCGGGAGTGAGAATCAATGTGACCCAGAGACTGAGAACCAAATCCATCCCTTTCCTCCTCTCCATACCGATCAGTTTTATATTGCTCTGGTTAAGAAATTCTGTGAATTTTGTGATTACCAGATTTGTAATCACAATTTATTACCAGGGTAACCATAAAAACACTCATTAAATCGCCAAAGAAATTGCACCATTTCTGAAGTTGTTGAGTTGATTTCAAAACAGTTGTATTTACGTAGTGACCCATAGGAAGTTCAGAGAACAGTTGAAATGTGTTCAAATCTCCATTATCATACATGAAAAGGAGACACGAGAAAAGAAACACAGAAAAAATAGGAACAATAAATGAATTCTTACAGAAAAAGTTCTGGTAGTGAATTTCCCATTCCTTCTCTACATTAGAATATCTTTTTGGTAATGTGAATACTGAAACAAATGCAAGTTCAGATTTATTGGATTTTGCTGGTTGTTTCGAGGTGGTATTTTCCATTTTGTCTGAAGCATTATTTGATCACAAAACTCCTATTGCATCAAATTCAGAAATAAAAGGATAACTATATAATACGCTAGAGTGGCAATCGTTAAGTGGAAATGATTTACTTCAATATTGACTGCAACGTAACTCAAAAATATATTTGTTATCAAAGTATCTCATTTTCTTTCTGAGAAGGTCTTGCTGATTGTGATGAATGTATTATATGAATGTTGCAGTCTCTATTCAAACACTTACTAAAAGAAAAATAGGAAGAATGTCTATCACGTTTTACATGGGAATTATGGAAAAACCCCACATTACATCGACCAATATGGTTGTTCACAGATTGCAACTTTAAGATTTAATTTCCAATTACAACATTGTGCGAGCAGGTGCATTACTCGTTACGTAGGTAAGATTCTCTTGGGAAAAATTGAAAGTAGCTTCAATATAAACAAACATTAAAAATGAGACTTATTGTCCAGCGATTTCTTGGGCACAACAATCAGTAACCGTTTAAACTTTACTTTCTTAGGTGTGAGAGGTGAGAAATTGCATTACGTCCTTTAGCTTATTGTTTGAGAGACTGAGTGTTGGAGAAAAGATCTATGTATTCCCCACTGCTGAGAAAATTAGAGGTTAAGAATAAACGTTATGGTTTTCATTCACTTATGTAGCAGAAGGAGGTCCCTTGGCCCTTTCTGTCGAACCAGGTTATCAGTGCAACATTCGAATCAGTTACTGCTGTGCACTTCATATGTTAAGAGTAGACATCCCTTTACTACTCGATTCATTTGTGAATTCATTGCTTGAAGATGTTTGAACAACAGGATTAGTGCCTGGCTTCGAATTCACTGGGACTCATCACAGAATGCGATCGTGCATTTTGGATGTTATTGATTATTTTGGAGGAGTGCAATATGGATTTTATTGATTATTGTGCCAAACATATAAGTATAGAGGAATAACATGTTTTGCTCCCGTACAGCAAAATTATCTATTTGATATTGCTTGTCTTGTTAACTCATTTTTCATTTTGTGATATCATCTTGATTCAAACCATCTGATAAAGCATAAAAATAAATTGGCGCCAAATATGATCTGAGAAGTCTGAAATGTGAAATCTCCTGTTTTAAATATAATCACGTTTTGATTCGAATTAGCTATTTTGCAGGCTACACTGCATCCACCGCAACCCCTCCCACCCATCCCCCTCCCACACCGCATGCAGAAAGGAACCTTCATGGGTTACTCTTGCAAATGCATTGCCAGGATCTGATGGGCTTGTTCAAACTGGGTTTATCCTGAATTGTGCTATAGTTTACAAGCGGTAGCAATTTCCTCAAGCATGACAAAACGTCCTTGAAAGTGTACCAATATGGTATAGGCTCACCAGGTCTGCACCGACAAACCGTGAAACATCCCACTCTATTCTCGGATACCGACATTTACCATAGATAACCCACCTAAAATCCCATCCACCAGACCAATTGGACAAGGCAAATTCACTTAACATGCTCGTCACTGGCCGATTGGTCGAAACCCGGTCATCCACAGAACATACAAACTCCACAAACTCCGAGGTGAGAGTTATTCCAGGCGGCAGTGCTCATCACCGTACCACCACACCTTTCTAATTAATCGTTCTTCTTTCTCAATCTACATTTTTTGATTAAAACGAAAAATATATGAATTGAATTAAAACGAGGACGAAAATATCTCTTACCACCTTATTTCAGCATTGTTTCAGTTAGCAATAAGACAACGTGCAATCTGGTGAAAGTGTCAGTTAGCCCCCTTCAGTGTATTTTCTAACATTTATTCACCATTCATTGTATGGTTTGGCAGATTGTCATTTATTGCCGATCCCTAATTATCCAGGGGGCAGGTAGGATTCAACTACATTGTTATGGGTCTGGCATCATGTGTCGGCGATAGAGGGTAAAGATAGCAGTTTCCTTCACAAACGTCATTTATCACCCAAACATTGTTTTCCACCGAATATCAAGAATTATTGCATGGACATCATTGGATTCATAATTCCAGATTTTTGAAGTCTCTGAAAACACCATTTTGAGGTTTCCTCTTAGTGGCTTCTGAACAAAGGACGAGTGCCCTGTGATGAAGCTGTTATGTTCAACTGCCATATTGTTGATCTCATGGCACGAGATCTTTTATTTTGACCTCGATCCTTCAAACATGCGGTCGCAAAACCCAAGGTATGGAAACAACTATGAAAACAGGCTCCTTCTTAGTATTAAGATGTATTCTCATGGCTTCTTTAAGATTCTGTTTCCATAGCAAATTTTAAAATAACTTTCACACGTGAAGAAAAGCAAGCACGATATTCGAAAAACTGAAATTTCAGCTCCATGTTCCTCCAATGCTAAGCCAAGTCCTCAAACATCATAAGGTTATATATTGAAACTTCATAAGATAAGGGAAATCAAGGAGAGCTTTTACTCTCATCTGAAACTCGTTGCAACTGAAATTCTGGGGATACCCATTAATATGCTGTGCCTTATTGTGTTGAGCTTGGAACACCATACAAGTGTCAAGGGTGAGATTGACATTCAGACGTATGAACAATATAAAAAATATGATGGTCGTGAGCCCTCTTTGGCTGCAAACCCATTCAGGGAAAAAGTCAATAAACTCAAATGCAAGAAAAACTGCGAAATGCCGTTTGGATTCCCATAAATTTATTAAAATGAAGGTGAGTATCAAATATAAGAAGTGGTGGGTAGTGTGTGCAATCAACATCGAGCATTCTCAGGTATACCGTGAATCCTGAGTGGAGTTATCAGGAGTGGAAACAATGAACAACCAAAATTTCGTGAGGCAGTGGTTTCAAATTTCGAATGGAGCGGCAGATTATTTTAATTAATTTCATAAGGATGTCAAACCATGCTTATAGTCCGAGAATCAAAGGCTACTACAGAACGGAATGAGGCCCATCGACTTAATTTGGTCCATGCTAATCAAAATGTCCATCTCCACTAACCGCATTTCCCTGCACTTCTTCCATATCCTTCTTAACGTTCCCCATCCATATATTCGACCAAATGCCTTTTAAGTGTTGTAAAAGTACCCACCTCAACAACTTCAGCTTGCAGAACATTCCAAATGAATACCACCCTCTGCCAAAAGAAGTTGCCCTTCAACTTCCCTTTTATATTTGCCGACATTAACTCTAAACTGTTGCCCTGTTGTCCTTGTTTCCACAGATAAAGTGGTGGGGGAGGGGGGGGCGGGAGTGGGAAACTGTGTGAATTTACCCTGTCCATGCCTCTCGTGATTGTATACGGTTCCCTTCGAGCCCCAGCAGTCTCCAACGCACTGAAATAAAAAAGAAAGTTAAGCTTGTCCAACCCTTCCCCCGCCCATCCCCCGTTGTAACTCAGACCGTTGAAACCTGGCATTTATTCTGCACTCTTTTCATTTTAATATCATTCTTCCTATAGCAAGATGAGTACAACTGATTTCAATTTTCCAAGTTCTGGCTCACCAACGTCCTGCACAACTGTCACACAACTTCTCGACATCTGTACTCAATGCCTTGACTGATGAAAGCCAGTGTGCCAAAAGACTTCTTCATTGCCATGGCGACATGGGATGCCACTTTCAGAAAAATCTGCATCGGAACTCTATGGTTCCTCTAACCCACTGTCTTCTTTAAGGCACTGCCATTCACCAGGAGAAAGTAAGGTCTGCAGATGCTGGAGATCAGAGCTGAAAATGTGTTGCTGGAAAAGCGCAGCAGGTCAGGCAGCATCCAGGGAACAGGAGAATCGACGTTTCGGGACTGCCATTCACCAATCAATTCCTATCTTAATTTGACTTTCCAAAATGCAAGACCTCACACTTATCTATATTCAACTTCGTTAGGTATTTCCTGACCCACAGCTGACCAAGGTCTTGCTGCAATTTATGACAACTTTCCTTCGTGTTCACGGTCTTGCCTATCTAAGTGTCATTGAAAACTTGGTGCCTTGCACTTTCTCATCCAAATCGTCGATATACATAAAAAATAGAAATGGCCCCAGCATCGCCGCCTGAGACACCACTCCAGTCTGACAATCATCCTTCCACTATTACCCTATGGTTTCTGCCATCGAACTTATTGTGTATCCAATTTTCTAACTCTCCAAGCAAACTAAATTTAAGAACATTCTAACATGTGGAACATTATCAAATCCCTTACAGAAACTGAATAAATTGCATCGACCACCATGACATTGTGAATCTTCCCAGACAAAACAACAAAGAACTCTAACATATCTGTGATACATAATCTCCCACGTACAACGTCATGCACACTGATCCTAATCGAATCCAATCTTTCCAAATGCATGTGTACTTTATCACTAAGAACCTTCTGAATTATCTTACCCACCACAAACTGTATGGAGTTTGCACGTTCGCCTGTGTCTATGTGGATTTCTGCCGGTTCAAATGGTTTCGTGCCTCCGCGCAAAGGTGTTCATCTTAGTTGGATTTCAATGGTAATCTGCTGATCGCGATAGTTCGGGTGGGATGCTCTTCGGAGGATCGCTGTGGACTTGCTGGGCTGTATGTACTGCTTCCATGGAGTAAGGGTTCTGTTCTATTGATTATTCGTTATTGAGCAACAAATGGCAGAGGCAGATAATCAATGCACAATTTGCTACGTTTAAAGGTAAACTATCAATGCATCAGACAAAGAGGTTCACCAGGGCACCAGGGGAGCTGAGATGGAGTACAGGCATAGCAAGATGACAAATGTAAAATTTTAACCGAGGTTTGGCAACATAATCGTCAAATGATTGAGTCTTTTCAGATACTTTATTTTTCAAATGTGAGGCTCTTTGCTTCAGTGCACAAATTATGTATTTGATCATATGTATGCAAAATATGAGAGTCCTGTGATAATCCATCTCGATGTCACCCATTAGCTTTAGCACAACACAGTAGTGCCCAATCTAAACGTTATCACCCAACACTCATGGACTTCCAAATCTCAACATGTCCTAACCGGCACAACAGACCCTTGTTTATAACCAATCACAGACCAAATAAGCATCCCAGACATCATGAAACCCGCAATTTCTCCTCAATCTTTATGGTAGTTGAA
>NW_025198991.1:0-3357 GCF_004010195.1 Chiloscyllium plagiosum
GTATGTTACAGTGTGACAGGGAGATGGGAATGTTTTACTGTGTGATAAGGAACTGGGAGTGTTTTACAGTGTGAGTGGGAGTTGGGAGTGTGTTACAGTGTAACAGGGAGCTGGGAGTGTGTTACAGTGTAAAAGGGAGCTGGGCGTGTGTTACAGAGTGACAGGGATCTGGGAATGTGTCTGGGAGTATGTTGCAATGTAACAGGGAGCTGGGAGTGTGTTGCAGTGTAAGAGGGATCTAGGAGTGTGTTACAGTGTTACAGGGAGTTGGGAGTGTGTTACAGCGTGAGAGGGAGCTGGAAGTGTGTTGGAGTGTGACAGGGAGCTGGGAGTGTGTTACAGAGTTACAGGAAGCTGGGAGTGCATTACCGTGTGACAAGGAGCTGGTAGTGTGTTTCAGATTGACCGGGAGCTGGAATTGTGTTGGAGTGTGACAGGGAGCTGGGAATGTGTTCCAGTGTGACAGGGAGCTGGGAGTGTGTTACAGTGTAACATGGAGCTGGAATGTGTTACAGTGTAAAAGAGAGCTAGGAGTGTTTTACAGTGTGACAAGGAACTGGGTGTGTGTTACAGTGTAACTGGGAGATGGGAATGTGTTACAGTGTAACAAGGAACTGGGAGTGTGTTACAGTGTGACAGGAAGATGGGAGTGTGTTACAGTGTGACAAGGAACTGTGAGTGTGTTACAGTGTGACAGGGAGCTGGGACTGTGTTACAATGTAAAAGGGAGCTGGGAGTGTTTTAAAGTGTGAGAGGGAGCTGGGAGTATGTTACAGTGTGACAGGGAGCTGGGAGTATGTTACAGTGTGAGAGGGAGCTGGGAATGTGTTACAATGTAACAGGGAGCTGGGAGTGTGTTACAGTGTGAGAGGGAGCTGGGAGTGTGTTAGTGTGAGAGGGAGCTGGGAGTGTGTTACAGTGTGAGAGGGAGCTGGGAATGTGTTACAATGTAACAGGGAGCTGGGAGTGTGTTACAGAGTGACAGAGAGCTGGGTGAGTCTTACAATGTGAGAAGGAGCTGGGAGTGTGTTACAGAGTGACAGGGATCTGGGAATGTGTTACAGTGTGACAGGGAACTGAGAGTATGTAACAGTGTGACAGGGAGCTGGAATATGTTACAGTGTGAAAGGGAGCTGGGCGTGTGTTACAGTGTGACAGGGAGCTGGAATATGTTACAGTATGAAAGGGATCTGAGAATGTGTTACAGTGTGATAGGGAGCTGAGAATGTGTTGCAGAGTGAAAGGGATCTGGGAATGTGTTACAATGTGACAGGGAGCTCGGAGGGTGTTACAGTGTAACAGGGATCTAGGAATGTTTTAGAGTGTGACAGGGAGATGGGAATGTGTTACAGTGTGACAGGGAGCTGGACGTATGTTACAGTGTGACAGCGAGCTGGGAGTCTGTTACAGTGTGGCAGGGAGCTTGGAATGTGTTACAGTGTGACAGGGAACTGGAAGTATGTTACACTGTGAGAGGGAGCTGGAATGTGTTGCAGTGTGACAGGGAGTCTGGGATTGTGTTACAGTGTGACAGGGAGATGAGAGTGTGTTACAGGGTGACAGGGAGATGGGAATGTGTTACAGTGTGACAAGGAACTGGGTGTGTGTTACAGGGTGACAGGGAGCTGCGAGTATGTTACAGTGTGACAGGGAGATGGAAAGGTGTTACAGTGTGACAAGGAACTGGGAGTGTGTTACAGTGTGACCGGGAGCTGGGAGTGTGTTACAATGTCACAGGGAGCTGAGAGTTTTTGCAGTGTGAGAGGGAGCTGGGTGTGTGTTACTATGTGACAGGGAGCTGGGAGAGTGTTACAATATAACAGGGAGCTGGCATTGTGTTACAGTGTGAGAGGGAGCTGGGAGTATGTTACAGTGTGACAGGGAGCATGTTACAGTGTGACAGGGAGCTGGGGATTTGTTATAGTGTGACAGGGAGCTGGGAGTATGTTACAGTGTGACAGGGAGCTTGGAATGTGTTACAGTGTGACAGGGAGCTGGGAATGTGTTACATTGTGAGAGGGAGCTGGAAGTATGTTGGAGTGTGACAGGTAGCTGGGAGTGTGTTACAGAGTTACAGGGAGCTGGGAGTGTGTTACAGATTGACCGGGTGCTGGAAGTGTGTTGGAGTGTGACAAGGAGCTGGGAATGTGCACCAGTGTGACAAGGAGCTGGGAGTATGTTACATTGTGAGAGGGAGCTGGGAGTGTGTTACAGTGTGACAAGGAGCTTGGAATGGGTTACAGTGTGACAGGGAACTGGGAGTATGTTACAATGTAACAGGGAGCTGAGAGTTTTTACAGTGTGAGAGGGAGCTGGGCGTGTGTTACTATGTGACAGGGATCTGGGAGAGTGTTACAATATAACAGGGAGCTGGGATTGTGTTACAGTGTGAGAGGGAGCTGGGGGTATGTTACAGTGTGACAGGGAGCTTGGAATCTGTTACAGTGTGACAGGGAACTGGAAGTATGTTACAGTGTGACAGGGAGCTGGAATGTGTTACAGTGTAAAAGAGCGCTGGGCATGTGTTACAAAGTGAGAGGGATCTGGGAGTGTGTCACAGTGTGACAGGGAGCTGGGAGGGTGTTACAGTGTAACAGGGATCTGGGAGTATGTTACGGTGTGACAGGGAGCTGGAATGTGTTACAGTGTAAAAGAGACCTGGGCATGTGTTACAGAGTGAGAGGGATCTGGGAGTGTGTCACAGTGTGACAGGGAGATGGGAATGTCTTACAGTGTGACAAGGAACTGGGAGTGTGTTATAGTGTGACAGGGAGCTGGGAGTATGTTACAGTGTGACAGGGAGATGGGAATGTGATACAGTTTGACAGGGAGCTGGGAGTGTGTTACAATGTAACTGGGAGCTGGGCGTGTGTTACAGAGTGACAGAGAGCTGGGTGAGTCTTACAATGTGAGAGGGAGCTGGGAGTGTGTTACAATGTAACAGGGAACTGGGAGTATGTTCCAGTGTGACAGGGAGCTGGAATGTGTTAGAGTGTAAAAGGGAGCTGGGCGTGTGTTACAGAGTGACAGGGATCTGGGAATGTGTTACACTGTGACAGGGAGCTGGAATGTGTTACAGTGTAAAAGGGAGCTGGGCGTGTGTTACAGTGTGACAGGTAGCTGGAATTGTGTTACAGTGTGACAGGGACCTGGTAGAGTGTTATAGTGTGACAGGGAGCTGGGAGTATGTTTCAATGTAACAGGGATCTGGGAGTGTGTTGCAGTGTGAGAGGGAGCTGGGTGAGTCTTACAATCTGAGAGGGAGCTGGGCGGGTGTTACAGTGTGACAGGGAGCTGGAATGTGTTACAGTGTAAAAGGGAGCTGGGCGTGTGTTACAGTGTGACAGGGAGCTGGAA
>NW_025198991.1:3688-5851 GCF_004010195.1 Chiloscyllium plagiosum
TACAGTGTGAGAGAGAGCTGGGAGTGTGTTACAATGTAACAGGCAGCCGGGAGTACGTTACAGTGTGAGAGGGAGCTGGGAGTGTGTTACAGTGTAATAGGGAGCTGGGAGTGTGTTACAGTGTGACAGGGAGCTGGGAGTGTGTTACAGTGTGACAGGGAGTTGGAATGTATTACAGTGTGACAGGGAACTGTGAGTATGTTACAGTGTGACAGGGAGCTGGGAGTGTGTTATTGTGTGACAGAGAGCTGGAATGTATTACAGTGTGACAGGGAACTGTGAGTATGTTACAGTGTGACAGGGAGCTGGAATGTGTTACAGTGTAAAAGGGTGCTGGGCGTGTGTTACAGAGTGACAGGGATCTGGGAATGTGTTACACTGTGACAGGGAGCTGGAATGTGTTACAGTGTAAAAGGGAGCTGGGCGTGTGTTACAGTGTGACAGGGAGCTGGAAGTGTGTTACAGTGTGACAGGGACCTGGTAGAGTGTTATAGTGTGACAGGGAGCTGGGAGTATGTTTCAATGTAACAGGGATCTGGGAGTGTGTTGCAGTGTGAGAGGGAGCTGGGTGAGTCTTACAATCTGAGAGGGAGCTGGGCGGGTGTTACAGTGTGACAGGGAGCTGGAATGTGTTACAGTGTAAAAGAGAGCTAGGAGTGTGGTACAGTGTGACAAGGAACTGGGTGTGTGTTACATTGTGACAGGGAGATGGGAATGTGTTACAGTGTGACAAGGAACTGGGAGTGTGTGACAGATTGACAGGGAGCTGGGAGTGTTTAACAGTATGAGACGGAGTTGGGAGTGTGTTACAGTGTGACAGGGAGCTGGGAGAGTGTTATAGTTTGACAGGGAGCTGTGAGTATGTTACAGTGTGACAGGGAGCTGGGAGTAGGTTACAGTGTGAGAGGGAGCTGGGAGTGTGTTACAATGTAACAGGGAGCTGGAAGTGTGTTACAGTGTGACAGGGAACTGGGAGTAAGTTCCAGTGTGACAGAGAGCTGGGAGTGTGTTGCAGTGTGAGAGGGAGCTGGGAGTGTGTTACAGTGTGACAGGGAATGGGAGGGTGTTACAGTGTAACAAGGAACTGGCAGTTTTTTACAGTGTGACAAAGAACTGGGTGTGTGTTACAGTGTGACAGGGAGCTGGGAGCATGTTACAGTGTGACAGGGAGCTTGGAATGTTTTACAGTGTAACAGGGAGCTGGAATGTGTTACAGTGTGACGGGGAGCTGGGAGGGTGTTACAGTGTGAGAGTGAGCTGGGAGTATTTTACAGTGTGACAAGGAACTGGGTGTGTGTTACAGTGTGACAGGGAGATGGGAATGTGTTACAGTGTGACAAGGAACTGGGAGTATGTTACAGTATGACAGGGACCTGGGAGAGTGTTATAGTGTGACAGGGAGCTGGGAGTATGTTGCAGTGTGACAGGGAACTGGGAGTATGTTACAGTGTGAGAGGGAGCTGGGAGTGTGTTACAATGTAACAGGGAGCTGGAAGTGTGTAGGAGTGTGACAGGTAGCTGGGAGTGTGTTACAGAGTTAGAGGGAGCTGGGAGTGTGTTACAGATTGACCGGGAGCTGGAAGTGTGTTGGAGTGTGACAGGCGGCTGGGAATGTGCACCAGTGTGGCAAGGAGCTGGGAGTATGTTTCATTGTGAGAGGGAGGTGGGAGTGTGTTACAGTGTGACAAGGAGCTTGGAATGTGTTACAGTGTGACAAGGAGCTTGGAATGGGTTACAGTGTGACAGGGAACTGGGAGTATTTAACAGTGTGACAGGGAGCTGGAATGTGTTACAGTGTGAAAGGGAGCTGGGAGTGTGTTACAGAGTGAGCGGGATCCTGGAATGTGTTACACTGTGACAGGGAGCTCGGAGGGTGTTACAGTGTAACAGGGATCTGGGAATGTTTTAGAGTGTGACAGGGATATGGGAATGTGTTACAGTGTGACAGGGAGCTGGAAGTATGTTACAGTGTGACAGGGAGCTGGAAATGTGTTACAGTGTGACAGGGAGCTGGAAGTATGTTACAGTGTGACAGGGAGCTGGGAATGTGTTACAGTGTGACAGGGAGCTGGGAATGTGTTACAGTGTGACAGGGAGCTGGGAGTGTGTTACAGTGTGACAGGGAGCTGGGAGTGTGTTACAGTTTGAGAGGGTGTTGGGAAT
>NW_025198992.1:0-2178 GCF_004010195.1 Chiloscyllium plagiosum
GGGCTGGGGAGGGCAAGTCATTGAGTGTATTTAAGACAGGGGCAGATAGGGTCATGATTGATAAGGGGGTCAAGGTTACAGGGAGAAGGCAGGAGAACGGGGTTAAGAAAGGTATCAGTCATAATCAAATGATGGAGTGGGCTCAATGGGCCAAATGGTCTAGTTCTGCTCCATTATCTTATGGTCAAATGAAGTGCAGCGATAAAGGCCCTTTGACAAAGTCCCACGTGGGAGCCTGATTAAGAAGGTAAAAGCTCATGGGATCCAGGGTAATGTGGCAAGTGGATCCCAAATTGGTTTCATGCCAAGAGATAGAGGGTGGTGGTGGAAGGCTGTTTGTGTGCCTGGAGCCCGGTGTTGAGTGGTGTACCACAGGGGTCAGTGCTGGCTCCCTTATTGTTTGTGATCTTCAGAAATGGTGGAGATGAGAATATGGGTTCATGATACGTTTGTGAATAACGTGACGATTGGCTGAGTGTTTGACAATGTGGAGGAAGGTTTTACATTACAGGAGGATATAGATGGATTGGTCAAATGAGCAGATCACTGGCAGATGGAATTTAATACTGACTGAGTTTAATTTAGATAAATGTGAGGAAATTTTGGAAAGACAAATCAGAGCAGAACTTATACACTTAATGGTAAGATCCTGGGGAGTGTTGCTGAACAAAGAGACCTTGGAGTGCGGGTTCATAGCTCCTTGAAAGTGGAGTCGCAGGTAGATAGGATAGTGAAGAAGGCGTTTGGTATGCTTTCCTTTATTGGTCAGAGTATTGAGTACAGGAGTTGGGAGGTCATGTTGCGGCTGTACAGGACATTGGTTAAGCCACTGTTGGAATATTGCGTGCAATTCTGGTCTCCTTCCTATCGGAAAGATGTTGTGAAACTTGAAAGGGCTCAGAAAAGATTTACAAGGATGTTGCCAGCATTGGAGAGTTTGAGCTCCAGGGAGAGGTTGAATAGGCTGGGGCTGTTTTCCCTGGAGCATCGGACGCTGAGGGGTGACCTTATAATGATTTATAAAATCATGAGGGGCATAGATAGGATAAATAGACAAAGTCTTTTCCCTGGGGTGGGGGAGTCCAGAAGTAGAGGGCATAAGTTTAGGGTGAGAGGGGAAAGATATAAAAGAGACCTAAGGGGCAACTTTTTCACGCAGAGTGGTACATGTGTGTAATGAGCTGCCAGAGGAAGTGGTGGAGGCTGGTACAATTACAACACTTAAAAGGCATCTGGATGGGTACATGAATAGGAAGGGTTTGGGGGGATATGGGCTGGGTGCTGGTAAATGGGATTGGATTAGTTCAGGATATCTGGTCGGCATGGATGAGTTGGAGGGATGGGATGAGGGTCTGCTTCTGTGTTATACATCTCTATAACACTATGAGTCTAAATGTGAGGTGATGCACTTTGGAAGAAGGAACAAGACAAGGAAGTACTCATTGAACTGCAGGACAACAGGAAGCTCAGAGGAACAGACAGGCCTTGGGGTGTTTATCCAGAGATGCCTGAAAAAGGCAGGATAGGCTAATGGGGTAAATAAGGCATTCAGACACTCACCTTTATCAGTCATGACATTGATTCTAAGAGCAGGGGGGTTATGTTGGAGCTGTAGAGAGTGTTGGTTCGGCCCCAGCTGCAGCACTGTGTGTGGTTCGAGTCATTGCACTGTAGGAAGGAGGTGACTCTGCTGGAAGGGGTGCAGATGGGATTCACCAGGATGTGGCCTGGGCTGGCTCAGCTCAGCTTGTTTTCTCTGGAGGAGCGAAGGTGGAGGTTGGACCTGACAGAGAGGAGGGGGCATGGACAGAGTGGGTAGAAAGCAGCTGTTCCCCTTGGTTGAAAGGTCAGTAAGAAAGGGCACAATTTTAAAGTGAAAGGCAGTTAGTTTAAAGGGGGGAAGCCCTTTTCACCAGAGGATGGGAGGGTCTGGAATGCATGGCCTGGGAGGGTAGGTGAGGTGGGAAATCTCACAACCTTTAAGGAGTACTTGGATGAACAGTTAGGGTGTCATAGCATTCCAGGCAATGGGTTTAGTGTGGGACTGACTGAGTGTAGACCTGATGGAGTGTCAATGGAGAGTGTGTGTGTGTGTGTGAGTGTGTGAATGTGTGTGTGTGTGTTGATGTGTGTGAATGTGTGTGTGCGTGCATGTGAGTGTGAGTGCGTGTGTGTGCA
>NW_025198992.1:3323-5851 GCF_004010195.1 Chiloscyllium plagiosum
GTGTGTGTGTGAGAGAGAGAGAGAGTGTATGTGTGTGTGAGAGAGAGTGTGTGTGTGTGAGAGTGAGTGTGTGTGTGTGAGAGTCTGTGTGTGTGTGAGTGAGAGTGTGTGTGTATGAGTGTGTGTGTGAGAGTGTGTGTGTGAGTGTGTGTGAGTGTGTGTGTGTGAGTGTGTGTGTGTGAGAGAGAGAGTGTGTGTGTGAGAGAAAGAGTCTGTGTGTGAGTGTGTGAGTCTGTGTGTGAGTGTGAGTGTGTGTGAGTGTATGGGTGTGTGTGTGTGGACAGTGTTGTCAATTCTGATCTCCACACATTTCATCGTTGCCCTCTTCTGTCTTTCACCGCCCCCCGTTCCCCCGCCCCTCAACATTCCTGTCCAACTTCAGACAGCTTCACCAAGGCCAAAAATAAACCACTCAAATAAAATGGAGAAGGATTCGCTTCTCCTGGGATGCTGTCCATTCCAGGTGATGGGAATACCACTCCCTTCCCCCTAATCCCCAAGGCGAAGGGTCTGGCGAGATTCCAAAGCTGTGTGTCCAGGCCCAAGTCCCAGCCCCTTGTAAATGACTGATCACAGCTCAGCAGCTTCCCACCACATCCCCGCTCCTGCTTCCCCTTCCATTAGACCCTTGCCTCTTGTTAAAGAGTGAACACCTTCCTGCTTTTAATTAAAGTGGCTGCTGTGTCTCAGGCTTCAGAACCAGACACACTCAGAAGGGAAAGCAGAACACTCACGGACATCTAGAGCACCCTCCCTTAGCCTCCCTGGGGATCAGCAGCTCCTGAGAATTCTCGAGATAGAAGAGAACGATTGAATCCCTACAGTGTGGAAACAGGCCATTCAGCCCAATAAGTCCACACTGACCCTCCGAAGAGTAGCCCACCCAGACCCCTTCACTTAACCTATTAGCCTACATTTACCCCTGACTCATGCACATAACCTGCAGATCCCTGGATAGTATTCACAATTTAGCATGGCCAATTCACCTGACCTACACATCTTTGGACTGTGGGAGGAAACCGGAGCACCCGGAGGAAACCCACGCAGACACGGGGAGACACACAGCACAGAAACAGGCCCCTCGGCCCACCATGTCAGGGAGGGACACAGCACAGAAACAGGCCCCTCGGCCCATCGTGTCAGGGAGAGATACAGCACAGAAACAGGCCCCTTGGCTCACCATGTCAGGGAGTCAAACAGAACAGAAACAGGCCCCTCAGCCCACCGTGTCAGGGAGTCACACAGCACAGAAACAGGCCCCTCGGCACACTGTGTCAGGGAGACATACAGCACAGAAACAGGTCCCTCGGCTCACCATGTCAGGGAGAGACACAGCACAGAAACAGGCCCCTCAGCCCACTGTGTCAGGGAGAGACACAGCACAGAAACAGGCCACTCGGTCCACTATGTCAGGGAGTCACACAGCACAGAAACAGACCCCTCGGCCCACCATGTCAGGGAGTCACACAGCACAGAAACAGGCCACTTGGCCCACTGTGTCAGGGAGTCACACAGCACAGAAACAGGTCCCTCGGCCCACTGTGTCAGGGAGTCACACAGCACAGAAACAGGCCCCTCGGCCCACAGTGTCAGGGAGTCACACAGCACAGAAACAGGTCCCTCGGCCCACCGTGTCAGGGAGTCACACAGCACAGAAACAGGCCCATGGCCCACCGTGTCAGGGAGTCACACAACACAGAAACAGGTCCCTCGGCCCACCGTGTCAGGGAGTCACACAGCACAGAAACAGGTCCCTCGGCCCACCGTGTCAGGGAGAGACACAGCACAGAAACAGGCCCCTCGGCCCACCATGTCAGGGAGTCACACAGAACAGAAACACGCCCCTCGGCCCACCGTGTCAGGGAGAGACACAGCACAGAAACACGCCCCTCGGCCCACCGTGTCAGGGAGTCACACAGCACAGAAACAGGTCCCTCGGCTCACCATGTCAGGGAGAGACACAGCACAGAAACAGGCCCCTCGGCCCACCGTGTCAGGGAGACACACAGCTCAGAAACAGGCCACTCAGCCCACAGTGTCAGGGAGTCACACAGCACAGAAACAGGTCCCTCGGCTCACCATGTCAGGGAGAGACACAGCACAGAAACAGGCCCCTCGGCCCACCGTGTCAGGGAGACACACAGCTCAGAAACAGGCCCCTTGGCTCACCATGTCAGGGAGTCACACAGAACAGAAACAGGCCCCTCGGCCCACCGTGTCAGGGAGTCACACAGAACAGAAACAGGCCCCTCGGCCCACCATGTCAGGGAGTCACACAGAACAGAAACAGACCCCTCGGCCCACCATGTCAGGGAGGGACACAGCACAGAAACAGGCCCCTCGGCCCACCGTGTCAGGGAGACACAGCACAGAAACAGGCCACTCGGCCCACCGTGTCAGGGAGTCACACAGTACAGAAACAGGCCCCTTGGCTCACCATGTCAGGGAGGGACACAGCACAGAAACAGGCCCCTCGGCCCACCGTGTCAGGGAGACACAGCACAGGAGAAAGTGAGGTCTGCAGATGC
>NW_025198993.1:0-1790 GCF_004010195.1 Chiloscyllium plagiosum
GCGTTCACTTCTTAACATCTTGATGCTGCCTTGTTTATTCCGGTTTTCCAGCTTCCTGCGCGTGTACTTTGGATTCCAACACCTACTGTTTTTTGAAATTGTCTCCTTGTGTAATAGGCAGGAGTCAGTGAACACATTGCGCCACTTGTTATCCAACAGATCAGATGGGCGTAATGACTTTCTTATATTACTGTGAAATCAGCTGGAGTTACTGAAGGAGTTCCTCTTTATTTTAACCGTGGAAATGTTTAGTGTCCAGCAGTGCTTTTGATTCATGTTACCTTTACATTAACAGCACAAGCTTGAATGTTGTCCAGATTTGATACCTGAGTACCTTAGGAGGTGACTCATTGTTCTGAACATTGTATAATCTTTACAGAACATCCCCACCACTGATCGTATGACATGAGGGAAATACATTGATGAAGCAGCTGAAGATGTTTGTGCCGAAGAAGCTACCCTGAGGATTGCCCACAGGGATGTCCAGGGACTGGGAGGATTGATGTCCACCAGCCCCATTGTGTTCTGAATGATTCAACCAGCGGGGAGTTTACAACTGATTCCCATGAAGTTCATTTTTTGTTCAGTCTCCTTGACATCTCGCTCAATCAAATACGGCCATGATATCAGGGCCAGTCACTTTACGCTTTGTTCATAAATTCTATCCATGTCAATAGGCCAAGGTATATGTGTGGGGAGTGTTTCCTTCTCTCAGGCGGTAGTGACGGTTGGGACCAGACAGTTGGGGAGGCCAAATCACTGAAATGTTTGGGGGGTGCGAATGGGTGTCAATGGATTTTGACCCGTCAGAGAGTCGAGGGCTACAAAGAATTGGGCATGAAAGAGAAATTGCGGCCGAGTGCAGATCAGCCCTGACTTACTGAATGGAAGGGCAGGTGTGAGGGGCTATGTGGCCTGGTTTTATTCCAGTATACCCCATAGTCCGGTCACTTGTGGCCTCTTCCATTTCCTGTGTTACTGACTTCAAGTAACTGAATAGACTGATCCTGTTGCTGTGTAACTGGATATTGGTGCTGCATGATCTGGTTACAGTTTTATAGGCCTTAGGGGCTTATTGGCCTCCGCCTGTAATTGTATATCAGGCTCCAGGGGCTGAAACGCCTTATTCTGTTCAGGTTTAATTGAAATCCATATTGACTAAATCTACTGTCCTTAGAGAAAGTGAGCTCTGCAGATGCTGGAGGTCAGTATCGAAAAGTGTGGCACTGGAAAAACACGGCAGGTCAGGCAGCATCAGAGAAACAGGAGAATCCATGTTTTGGACATTCCTGATGAAGGGTTTATGCCCGAAACATAGATTCACTTGCCCCTCGAATGCTACCTGACCTGCTGTGCGTTTCCAACACCACATGTTTCGACGTCTACTGCCCGACCCAAGTCGATCTTCCTGGTCACATCATCCAATTGCTTTAAGAAAATTGACAAGCACAAACTTCCTCGCACAAAGCCACACTTACTATTCCTAATCAAAGCCTGTCTTTCTAAATGCATGTAGATCTAATACCTCAGAAGTGACTTACCTACCACGGATGTTAAACCTTCTGGTCTATAGTTCCAAGGCCTTTTCTGTTCAGTTCTCCTTGAATAAGGGCACATTTGCTATCCTCCAGTCTTCCGGGACATTACCTGTAGTTAATGATGATCAACATTATAGGCCAGGGTCCCCGCAAATTCTTCTGGAGACCCTTGAGGTGTTATTGGATATATCGGGTAAGGACTGTGAGATTTATCCACTTTCAAACATTCCAGTACATCCAAAATCTCGTCTC
>NW_025198993.1:2195-3871 GCF_004010195.1 Chiloscyllium plagiosum
ACCCCAATCACCTCACCATTCCATTCCTATTTTACCTACAAAGCCTCACTGGGTGATCCATCAGTTATTTTATCTCGGATTACTGCTGTGGTACTCCCCTTAATCAGAAATGCAACCCCCCTCCCCTCCTTCCACCATCTCTGTTTCACCTAAAGCACCTGTTCCCTAGCACATTAAGCTGTCAGTCCTTTCCATCACTTAGCCACGTTTCTGTAATGGCTATAATATCCCAGTCCCACCTACCTATCCATGCCCTGAGTTCATGGGCCTTATCTGTCAGCCCTCTTGCATTGAAACAGATGCAATTTAATCCAAAATGCATTACTTTCTCTCTGTCATTTTCCAGCCTAACCTTACTATTTCTAATTACTGTATCTCCTTCCACTTGTCTCCCTGCTCTTGAGGATACAACCACCAATCTAGTTTAAACCCTCCATTGTAACCCTAGCAAAACTGGCCGCCAAGATATTGGTATCCCCTCCAGTGCATGTCTCGGACAGTAATTTCCCTCTCAGGAGATTATCACTGTCAAGGTTTTTTTTAAATGTTTCTCCTAGCTCTCTGTAATCACGCTGAAGGACCTCGTCCCTATTTCTATGGGTATCATTTTGCCAACGTGCATAATGATTTCTGGCTGCTCACACTTGGGAGATAGCCCACCATCCTGGATTCCCGTTTGTGACCACAGAATCTCTGATCTGTCCCATGAACAATCCATCCTCCGATCTTTAACTTCCTATTTACCTTTACCCTTTCCCGCTGTGTCCCAGAGCCAGTAGCAGTACCACCAACCTGGCTACTGTTACTTTCCCCTGAACGGTCATCGCCCACAACAATCCAAAATGGTCTACTTGTTTTCGAGGGGAATGGCCACAGAGGATTCCTGCACTCCCTGCCTACTCCCTTTGCCATTGCTGGTGGTCGCCCATCTACTCTCTGCCTGCAACATGACAGGAAGCAAGGAAGGCCTGTTGGATTAAATTGTGTTTATTTAAATACAACAGGACTGACAGGTAAGGCTAATGAACTCAGGACGATGAACGTTGGACTGGAATATTAAAGTCATTAAAGAAACTTAACTAAGGGCGTGTCTATGAATTTGTCAGTATCTCGGATGACCCTGAGTGCATCCTAAATTAGATTACCTACAGTGTGTAAACAGGACCTTCGGTCTAACAAGTCCACACCGACCCACCGAAGAACAGCCCACCCAGACCAACTCCCCTACACGCAACATCACGGGTCATTTAGCATGACCAATTCACCTAACCTGCCCATCTTTGAACTGTGTGAGGAAACCACAGCACCCAGAGGAAACACATGCAGACACGGGGAGAATGTGCAAACTCCACACAGACAGTTGCCCGAGGCCAGATTTTAACCCTGGCCGCTGGTGCTCTGAGGCAGCAGTACTAACCCATGAGCCATTGTGCCGCCCAGCATCGCTCCCTAACATGGTCCCCCAGGAGCTGAAGCTGGATGCAGTTCCCACATATGTAGCCATCAGCTCCCTGAGCTCACACATCCCACAAGAGGAACGTGCGACTGTGCTAACTGCCATTTGGACTGCTGTAACAATAAAGTTAAAATGACTTTATTTGAGTTTACCTGTATATTTTGCTGAGCTGGAGCTGTCCGAAGCCTCTCGTGTCAAAGACGTACTGCTTACTCTGCTA
>NW_025198993.1:4464-5851 GCF_004010195.1 Chiloscyllium plagiosum
TCCTTTCAACATATCGTCCCTTCTTACGCCAGTAACTGACTCCATAATTAATAAATACCTCCTCTTTTACCGTCTCTCCTGTCCTGACTATAGTTCTGGTACCACAAAATATTGAGTTGTCAGCCCTGACCTCCCTAAAACACATCGCCATAATGGCAAAAATGTCACACTTCCACAAGTCACCTCGTTTCCTTAACATATCTGCCTGTCTCATAATATTACCAGCATTCAGGTAAAGCACATTCAACCTGGAATATATCACCTGGAATACTTGGGGTTCTTCAGTCATTCATTGTTCGTTATCAACCTGTCCAATTCATGAACCAAAACTGTAACTCTGGCAGTGAATCAATATTTGTTGAATTTGAAATTCATTTTTACTAAATGTGTTCATCAAATGCAACTTTCCAAAACTGAACAGTCAGCTCCAGATACAACGAGTTTCTGCTGATTAGTTCCCTGCTCAGTGTGCAGAGGGGACAGCCCTCAGTAATGGAGAAAGTGAGGACTGTAGATCCTGGTGTTCAGAGTCGAAAATTGTGGCGCTGGAAATGCACAGACAGTCAGGCAGCATCTGAGGAGCAGCAGAGTCAAAGCTTCCCATGTTTTCCACTCCATTATACACAGGATATTGGGAATCATACTTGCTCAGGATGGCAACACTGCACAGAGCCATAAAATGGAAAGCCGTCAATCAGTTTGTTGGACAGGGAGTAACCAAGTTTAGGTGAAATACAGACTGATTGAAATACAAACATAAGGATAGATAAATCAATCAACCAACGGGAAACACGCTAGGTTCCGACAGGAATACATGGAAGAGATTTTTGTGCCTTTGGCGATAGTCTTTGCTTCTTCACTCTCCATTGGACTAGCATCGGTTGATAGGAGGGTGGCGAATCTTACTCCCTTTTCAGGCAAGGAAACAGGGATTGTCGTGAGAATGACAGACAAGTCAGTCTTACATCAGTATTGGGCAAAGTATTGGAGAGGATTCTGAAAAATCATAGTTTGATTAGAAATAGTCAGCATGGCTTTGTGAGGGGCAGATCATACCTCACAATTATTTTTGGATTCTTTGTGGATGGGATTAAGCACACTGAAGAAGGTAGACCAGTGAATGCGTAGTGCATGGATTTTAACAACGTGTTTGATAAGCTTCCCTGTGGTAGTTCCATTCAGAAAGTAAGGAGGCATGGCATACAGGGAGACCTATCTGTCTGGATACAGAATTGCTAGCCCATAGAAGACAGAGGGTGGTGGTGAATGGGAAGTATTCAGTGTGGAACTAGGTGAGCAATGGTGTTCCGTAAGGATCAGATCTGGGACCTCTGTTGTTGTGATTTTGATAATAGACTTGGATGACGAAGTGGAAGGGTAGGTTCGT
>NW_025198994.1:0-1796 GCF_004010195.1 Chiloscyllium plagiosum
CGTTGTGTTCGGTGTAGGGGAATGGGTCTGGGTGGGTTGCGCTTCGGCGGGTCAGTGTGGACTTGTTGATAACACAGTCTCAGGAGTTGCTGGAAAAGCTCAGCAGATCATTGCGTCTGTGCAGAGACATCAGCGTTAATGTTACAGCATCCACAGTTCATTCGGTTTTGACGGGCCTGTTTCCACGCTGTAAGCAATCTAATTTCCCTCAATTCCTGACGTCCTGAACAAGTTCTCCATTCAGTGCTGCCTTACACCAATCCTCATACTGAATGATGCCCTCGCCCAATTTAGGGGTGTCCTACTCTCATTCCCACATCAACTACTGTCTTGTCCCAATTCTCCCATTTAGTGCTACACTGCACCAATTCTCCAATTTACAGCAAAACTGAAACTCTCCCATTTTGTTCTAACTGCACTAATTTGACAATATCAGGTGCCCCATTCCAAATTCTCTTATTTCGGTAAGCCCTTGACAATCCTTCTAATTAATAGTTCTTTGGAATGATTCTCCAATTTCGTGGAGCGCTGCCAGAATTCTAAAATTGGCCCATAGACAAGTTGGACTGAAGTGTCCATTTCCATGTTGTACATCTCTGTGATTGTAACCTTGATTCTGTGGGTCTGGGGATCTGAAACACGATAACACAGTCTCAGGAGTTGCTGGGAAAGCTCAGCAGGTCAGGCAGCATCTGTGCAGAGAAATCAGCGTTAATGTTACAGCATCCACAGTTCATTCGGGTTTGATTGCCACCCTCTCAGGGTAAGGGGCAGGTTATTTGGGACTGAGATGAGGAGACAGCGCTTCACTCTAAGGCCTCTGAGTCTTTAATATTCTCTCTCCCTGAGGATTGTGGATGCTCCCTCACTGAGTACATTTCAGATTCGAATAGACAGATTGCCGGGATCTCAGGGAGTCTCGGGATATGGGGAGTGGATAGGAAACCGGATTTGAAATCTCAAACCAGCTCTGATTGGGTTGACTGCCAGAACAGCCTGATCAGTTTAAACAGGCTGTATAGTCTCCTGCTGCTCACATTTCCTGAGCTCTTAGATGTTTACTGAACCAATTGCCAATCCCTTTGGATTTGGTTCAGAACTGAAGGCTTCTGATTAGATTAGATGAGATTCCCTACAGTGTGGAAACAGGCCCTTCAGCCCAACCAGTCCACACCGACCCTCCGAAGAGTAACCCACCCAGACCCATTCCCTCTGACTAATCACTATGGACAATTTGGCAAGGCAAATTCACCTAACCTGCACATTTTTGGACTGTGGCAGGAAGCTGGAGCACCCGGAAGAAACCCGCACAAACATGGGCAGAATGTACAAACTCCACACAGACAGTCGCCCGAGGCTGGAATTGAACCTGTGACCCTGGTTTATACAGGCATGGACTATTTTTTAAATGGTGAGAAATGTCCTAAAGCCAAAATACAAAGGGATCTGGGAGTTCTAGTCCAGGATTCTCTAAAGGTTGACTTGTAGGTTGAATCTGTGGTTAAGAAAGCAAATGTAATGTTGTCATTTATCTCAAGAGGGTTGGAATGTAAAAGCAGCGATGTGCTTCTGAGACTTTATAAAGTTTGGGTTCGGCCCCATTTAGAATACTGTGTCCAATTTTGGGCCCCTCATCTCAGGAAGGACATACTGACACTGGAGCATGTCCAGCAGAGATTCACACGGATGATCCCTGGAATGGTAGGCCTAACATACGAATGGCTGAGGATCCTGGGATTGTATTCATTAGAATTTAGAAGGTTGAGGAGAGAGCAAATAGAAACTTACAAGATAAT
>NW_025198994.1:2868-5852 GCF_004010195.1 Chiloscyllium plagiosum
CGCTGCATTCACTTGCACATGGACTCCCAAGTCCCCACTCGGTCTTGCCTTTCCCTGTTTATAAAGTCACTGTCAGTGCTGTGCTAACATGAAATGGCTGCTTTGAACAAACCTAAAATGGCTAACTGACTGACACTTCTGAAAACATTTGTCCTGCTTTGCAGATTAAAACACACCTGACACTTTGTACATGATCATCTTTCGGCTTCCTGCAGATGAAATAAAGTGGGATGTGAACCGATGTATTTTGGATGTTAGAGGAGGGACAATCTAAACTAAATGGCACAATGTTAAACTGGGTGCAGGAACAGGGAAAGTTTCAGTTTGAGTCTGGAATTCAGTCAGCACAGGAGAGGGGCAAACGAATGAAAAGCCTTTTCCATTCATGTATTCCTGCATTGTGGAAATGTTAATTTACAAATTAAACTGCAAAAGCAGGATATGGAGAACTATGTTACAATGTTTGAATTGATTAACATGTGGATTCAAGAATCTGTTTAAAGTCAGTGCCCTGAGATAATTAAAAATGTCAGCAGTCTGTCTGACTTTCCAAACTTCAACCAATAAAAACGACAGGAATATACAAAAGGTAACCTGACAGGTTTTGCTACTGAATTGTAGGTGTGTGGCCTTGTTCAGAATCTGTCAGAGTTTTGGCGTGGAATCAGGAGCATTTATCCAGAAAATAGGCATTTACCAAGTGTCACACTGACGCACTTTGTGTATTTGAATCTTCATTGACTGCCAGGGCCATTCGGTAACATGTCTCCCTCTGTGCTGTAAGGAACAAACAAACACAAGGAAAAGGAGCAGGAGTCAGGAATTCGGCCCCTCGAGCCTGCTCCGATATTTAATACAGTCATGGCTGAACCCATCTATGAAGTGCTTTGAGAGGTTAGGAATGGCACACATTAACTCCAGCCTCCCAGAATGCCTTGGTCCACTATAATTCACCTCCCATCGAAATAGATCCAAGCAGACGCCATCTTCCTCCCCTTCACTCATCCCAGTAACGTCTGGATAACAAGGACACCTCCGTCAGACTCCGAGATATTGACTTTAGCTCTGCCTTGATCACCATAATGCCAACAAGACCCATCGACACAGTCTGAGCCCTGGGACTCTTTCCTCACCTCTACAACTGGATCCTCACCTTTCTGACCTGCAGATCATAATCAATAAGGATGGTTGAGAACACCTCCTCTATGATAATCCGCAATACTGGTGCCCTGCAAGGCTGTGTACTCAGCCCCCTTCTATATTTCTTACCCTCTCGTGACTGTATGGCCAAATTCAGCTCCAAGATTATCTAATAACACCACCATAGTGGGTAGGATCTCAAACAACGGTGAGACAGAGTACAGGAAAGAGAGCTTAGTGGTATGGTGTAAAGACAACAATCTCTCCCTCAATGTGAGAGGATTTTTCCAATGACTGGTATTGTTTCTAATAGCACCATCCTCCAGGTTTCACAATTCCTAACTCATCATCCTGGAACAAGACAGCACTTCGCCCCAATTCACCAGCATCAGCGGCCATTGTGATAAGACTGGAAAACTCAGGGATGGCCAAAAGTGGTTCATTGATCCAAATTGCTTTCACCTTTCAAAGGTAACCTCACACTCTGGTAACTAAGCCACTTTTTCTTATTTCCATCACAACTTTTTCAAAGGCACAGCCATCCAGCTAAAATCATGGACGACTTTCGAGTAAAGTCAAATATTCTTTAAAAATCTATTAATTTCTCATTTAGTTTTAGGAACAAGGAATTCTGTTAGTGTCTTCACCTTTGCTGTCTCCATCAATGTCTGTCTGTGTGTTTGTGTGTGTGTGTGCCTGTGTGATTGTATTTGTCTCTCTATGTGCTGCTGTATGTTTCTCTGCACATCTCTGTGTATGTATCTCTGAGTATCTGTAATGTATTGACATCTGTCACACACACAGGCACAAAACTTACACACATACACACACAAACACGCATCAACATGACCAAAAGCATTGTGTCACTTTAAACATAAGAGAAATAGACAGAGATACAGATAGAGGCGAGTTTAAGCCCCATTTCAATACATACAGTTCCCAAAACAACAGGGAGCCCGCTGCACAGAGATACAGACACAGAGATACAGAAAAACGGAGACACTCACTAATACACACAATGAGACACAGACATACTCACACAGACACTGATAGTTAGAGATAAATGGGTAGACACAGACGGAAGCACAGAGACAGAAACACACACGATAATGCACACACACATTCAGAGAGACATTTGCAAAAAGACAGACAGAATCGGTGTGCACTGAGTGACACTGCCCTGAGTGTAACCATCTGTAACACAGTCTGTGTCCCATCAGCTCATTCCCAGCCTTTACAGATGGAATGTCCAGGAGAAAGTGCAACAGTCGCGGGATGTCCCTCAGCCCATTGTCAGGGAACAGGGCAATCTGGTTACAATCTCATGGTCATTTGTGCAATTAACAGATCCGTGTAATCACTGGGTGTCCATCTGTGAAATGGATTGATGATGGTGGAGAGGAGTTGTGTTCTCCATAATTAGGTGGAATAAACTTGCAGTGCAGCTTGCTCAGCACCACAGCCACAAACATCCCCTGTCTCCACCACCGACACTCAGTAGCAGCAGTGTGTACCATAGACAAGATGCACTGTAGAAATTCCCCAAGGTTCCTTCCAGAGCAGCTTCCAGACCCATGGCACCATCCACTGGTGTCCCAGTCTTGTGTGGGTCACAGATTGAGCTCTGAAACATCTCCAGGACATTCTCATCCTGTATCTGTGGCTCTGGCTCTGTATCAGTGTCTGTAAGTCTCCCTGTTTCTAAAATTACCTCCATTCCCTACAATGCCTGATAAATTCCAAAACAGTTCGATTACCTGTAAAACATTTTGGGATACCCTTAAGATATAAAACAGAAAGTGCTTTATAATTGCCCACTCCTCCGTTTAAATGAGGATATTCAG
>NW_025198995.1:0-1450 GCF_004010195.1 Chiloscyllium plagiosum
AGAACTAGTCTCGATTGTGGACCTTGAAATCCTCTACCCAGAGTACGTTTGACACCATTTTACTTCCTCAGTACTTCCTCCAAATGTTGTTCAACATGAAGGAGAACCGATCCATCAGCCAAGGGAGGACGAGACGTGGTAATCAGCAGGAGCCCTCAGATTTCCTGGTCTCCGTCCCAATGCTGTGTACTCCCAGGGCAAATCCTCCCTGTCTGTACGCCACTGTGCCACCACATCTGCCTGGTCTGTCCTGCTGTTGGGACAGGACATATCCAGAGATTTCAGGAGAAAGTGAAGAGTGCAGATGCTGGAGATCAGAGTCAAGAGTCTGGTGCAGGAAAAGCCCAGCAGGTCAGGTTGATGAAGGGCTTAGACTCGAAACGTCGATTCTCCTGCTCCTCGGATGCTGCCTGACTGTTGTGCTTTTCCAGCACCACACTCTCGATATCTAGGGATGGTGATGGTGGTGTCTGGTCATTGTTTGTGAGGGATGATTCTGTGAGTATGAGTATGTCAGGCTCTTCCTTGATTGGTCTGTGAGACAGCTCTCCACATTTTGGCACCAAAAACCATATGTTTGTGAGGAGGACGTTGCAGCATTGAGAGGGCTGATTCTGTGGTTGTAATTTCTGGTGCCTTGTTAGTTGCCAACTGGTCCATCCAGTTTCATTCCTTTGTTGAGACTTTGGAGTGATTAATACAGTGAATAGCTGGCTGGGCCGCTGTCAGGTTGGCAGGAGTTGTCTCGCCATTGACAATAGTTTATTGGAGATCAGGAGATTCCTAATACTTTTTTTTCTTGAATTCAGATTCCACCATCTGCCAAGACGGGATTCGAACCAGGACTTCAGTCGTTTGTTTTAATATTCTGGATAAAAGCCAAATACATCAGGTTTGTTCACTCATTTTAAATATCACTAACCCTGGTTTTGTTTCTTTGTAAAACACTGTCCATCATCCTGTCTCCTCCACTCTCCCCTCCAACAACGAGTGAAGAGCACATGGAGTTTCTCTGACACTAAGACTGAGATAATCCGATCTGCTCTTTTCCTCCCTCCCACTAGCCCACTGAGCCAAACTGCATCACGTGGTGTTCCTGGTTTTTATCCAAAACCTACATCTTTCTCCAGTCTCTTGTAAAGCCTTATCAGAGCTCCCCTTGACCCTTTACTCTAATCTAACTAAACTCACTTTCCAACTCTCTCTCCTCCGCTGCCGCCTCATCACTCCCCCTCGCCAATTCATAGATATTGTTCCTTGTTCTGTCTGTTGGTCTTTTCTGGTTATGTCGTTCTCTCCCATTCTGTGAAAAACTAATATTTGACCTCACCGTTGTTGGAAAATCCTGCTCCATCTCCACTCTCCCTTTCCTTTCTGAATTCCTTGCATTTGGTGTCCCTCAACGATCTATCCTTGGTCTCTCCTGTATCTCACGTACATAGTGCCAGGA
>NW_025198995.1:3105-4727 GCF_004010195.1 Chiloscyllium plagiosum
CCCCTTCTCCTGTGCATCTCTCTCTTTTCATAATCCTCTTAGACCTTTACAGTTATGCCTTTTCGAGGAGATATCCTCCCTTCCCATTCTTCCAGACATTTACTGGGAGCACTGGGCAGTGGGAAGCAGACAGAGTTGCGATCATTTTAGGGATACGCTTTGGAGTGATTGCGAGGATCCTCCTACCCATTGGTCAGGATGGAGACAACTTGCCCATCGTTAGGTATTAGCCTTTCACATCCATGTCTTATTGATGAGGTAGAGCGGCAGCACGGAATGAAAGAAAAGAAAGTAATTCTGGTTCCCCCTATCCCACTGATTCTTGGATCATTTTCTCCAATGTGTCAAAGAACTGCTGTGTTCAGTCACATGGGATCTCAAGGTGGAACCTCCTAGACACCCACAGATTTCCCTCTTGAGTTGACTGCTGTTGTCCTCAAGGGTAATGTGTACAGTAATCCTGGGCCACGAGGAGGGGATAATGTGAGTTTCTAACTTGAACTGATAGTGACAGATTTTATAAACCTGTATTCCAGGATATTACAGGTGGACATTCAGATGTTAATCTCAGTAATATTCTGCTAAACTCTGAATTACTCAGTATATCAGGAGCTGGATATTCGCATTGTGTGTGTGAGTATTGTGTTCCAGATCAATCACATTTGCTGCTTAAAAATTCTCCTATTGAATCATCGCATTCTCTCAAAAGGTCTCTCCAATCCTTCAATGTGTCATGTAATCCTTTTATGATGACCTGATGAGTGTAAGGTTTATTATTCGAATGTGTAATTTTTGTATAAGGATGTCTCAGAGAGGGAGCAGAATATTCATAAAGGGGAGAATAACCATTTTGAGGGGAGGCTGTTGTTTATTGGTATCAATGACATAGGAATAGAAGAGTTCATATTGTTGGATCATTGGAATCTCTTGTGGGGTAGAATTGACCTCCATCAGAAGGATGGATTGTACTGGTACTCGAAGGGAACAGTTGCTAGTGCTATTCAGGAGGCATTAAACCAGTGAAGGAATGTGGGTAAAACCAGAGAGAGAGTGAGGGAAGAGTTAAGTCTGACGCTGGTACAGTTCAGACGTCAAACAGTCAAGGCAGACAAGGGCAAGGCACAGAATGAGCAGTTACACTGCATTTATTTCAATGCAGGAGGCCCGATAGGTCGGGCAGAGGAGCTCAGGGTCTGGTTTTGAACATCGCACTGGGATATTATAGCAATTACAGAGCAATGACTTACTGATGGAGAGGACCAGCAGCTTAATATTCCAGTGTATAGATGCTATAGCAAAGATAGAAAGGGGGCATCAGAGCAGGGGGAGAGGTATTTTTGATTAGGGATAACAGATCAGGTAAGGATGGCAGATTCCTTCCCTGAAGGATATTTGCAAATCTGAAGAGGTTTTTTTTCTCGCAATAATCAACAATGGATTCATGGTCTTTAATAGATTCTTAATTCCAAATTTTTATTGAATTCAAGTACCACTGTCTGCTGTGATGGGATCCAAATCCTGGGCCCCAGAACGTTATCTGGGTGTCTAGTGATAATCTCACTAGGCCATTTGGCAGAGTGAGTGATTGAGGTATCCGTGGGGCAGCACATCAGCACCAAAGA
>NW_025198995.1:4862-5853 GCF_004010195.1 Chiloscyllium plagiosum
TTTTTACAGGAATATACTCGAGGGAAAAGGGGACTTGAAATATCTCTAGGAAATAGTTTAAGGAGAATCCAAAGAGATTCTACAAATAAATTAAGGATAAAATAATAACCAGACAGAGATCAGGACCCCTTAAAGATCAACAAGGCCATCTATGGAACAACAGGAGGTGGGAGAATTACGATGCTATTCTATTCTAGAGAGTTTGGAGAAATAAATAGTGATCACTGGAAAAGTGTCTATATTACAGAGGAGGAAGTACTGGATGTCTTAAACAGTAGCAAGGTGGATAAATCTCTGGGACCTGATCAGGTGTATCTCAGAAATTTGTGGAAAGCTAGGAAGGTGATGGCAGTGCCCCTCCCTGAGGTATTTATATCATTGTTTGTGACAGGTGAGGTGCTGGAAGACGGGTGCCATTATTTAAAAATGGTGGTAAGGAAAGGCCAGGAAACAAGAGAACAGTCAACCTAATGTCAGTGGTAGGTAAGTTGTTGGAAGGGATTCTGAGGGACAGGATTTACATGAATTTGGAAAGACGAGGATTGATTAGGGATAGTTAACATGGCTTTGTATGTGGGAAATTCTCTCTCTCTAACTTGATTGAGTTTTTTTGAAAACGTGGCAGAGATGATTGATAAAGGCAGACTGTGGACATTGTCTATATGGACACTGAACGATGTTCCACAAAGGAGACTGGTTAGCAAGGTTAGGTAACATGAAATGTTGGGAGAACTAGCCATTTGGATACAAAACTGGCTTGAAGGTAGGAGGCAGAGGGTGGTGATGGAGGGTTGCTTTGCGGACTGAAGGCCTGTGAGCAGCAGTGTGCTGCAGGAATGGATAATGGGTCTTGAAATAAATGACTTGGATGTGAATATGAGATATAGTCAGTGGGTTTACAGAAGACACCAAAATTGGAGGTGTAGTGGACAATGAAGAATGTTAGTTCAGAATGCAACAGTATCTTGACCAGATGAGCCATTGGAGCTAG
>NW_025198996.1:0-5853 GCF_004010195.1 Chiloscyllium plagiosum
TTATCAAAGGTGCTCTTAACAAACTGAGCCAATTGTTCAAGAAATGAAAGATGGAGCTGAATTTAGGTATTGGATTTTGTTAAGATAGATCAGGGACGACTGACACAATTAATGGCAGAGCTCTAGACAGTGTTGTCGAATGGAGAGAGACCAAGGGGTGTAAATACATTGTTCCTTGGAAGTGGTGTCACAGGTGGACAGGATGGGGAAAGCAACATTTGGCAAACTGACCCTCGTGGGTCACAGCCTTGAGTACATGAGTTGGTACATCATGATACGGCTGTTTCAGACATTGCTGGGACACCAGTTGGGGTACAGTGTAGAATTCTGATCCTCCTGCTTTAGGAAGCATATTCTGAAACTGTTAATGGAGCAAAGATTGACGAAGATGTTACTGATACTGGAGCGTTTGACAGAAACAGAGAGGCTGGATAAGCTGGAAAGCAACATGGGTGGAATAAGATAGATTTGGCAGATAAGGTTAAGGAGAATCCAAAGAGATTCTACAGCATACAAATACAAAAAAGCTACTAGAGAGACAATAGGGCCCCTCAAAGATCAATAACGCCATCCATGCCTGGAACCACAGGAAATGGGCGCGACCCGAAATCAATTTTTCATTTCCGAATGTACTGTGGACAAAGACTAGGAAACAAAAGGAAATAAATAGTGATGCCTTGAAAAGAGTCCCATTACAGAAGAGGTGGTGCAGGGGGTCTTAGCACACAAAGGTAGTGAATGCCCTAGGTCCTGAACAAGTGTATCCCAGAACATTGTGGCAAAGTCGCAGTGGGGACCGTGGCAGAGATATTTGTATCATTATCTTTCGTATTTCTATTGGGTGTAGGTGGCTGAGGGGTGGCCTTATAAAGGTTTATAAAAACATGAGAGGTATACGTAGGTTGAACAGTGAAGGTCCCTACAGCAGGGTAGGGGAATCCATAACTAGAGGCTAAAGATATGAGGTGGGAGAGGAAATACTTAAAAGCGACCAGAGGAGCACATTTCCACACAGAGAATGGTGCACATATTGAATGTGCTGCCGCGGAAGTGGTAGAAAAAAGTACAATTACATCATGGAAAAGACATTTGGGCAGGTACATGGAGAGGAGAAGGTTTGACGGGATCGGGACCAAACGCAGGCAAATGCGACTCGTTCAGGAACCGTGGTCAGCATGGCTCTTTCTCCAATTAGTGGAGGAGGAGACTACTGAGATAAGGCATGTTGTAGGCACTGAAGCAAGTTACAGAGATAGAGATGATATTCTGGAATGCAGTATATTTCAAATATGTGAAGGGACTATCGGGAAGGGAGGAGGTTACAGGGACAGGAACTGTAATAGGAGTTAAAAATTATTGAAGACACTGGTCCACGAGACATTGTATATGTACAGTTGGGGAACACAGAGCAGAAAGATCACAGGCAGCATTCCCACACACTGATGAGAAACCTGCTTTCCCCTCTGATGTTCGCTAAGACATCACAGGCCTGGATTGATATTTGTGACACTCCTGATGCTGTCTCAATGCAACAAAACGTACAGTAGGGCTGGTGATTGACCTGGGGTGTGTCTGTACTGTGCTCCCCCTCAAGAACTGTATCTAAGTGATGTCTTGTTAGCTGATGTTTGGAGCCCTCTCAATGCTCTCTGCTCTGTTCACTGTGAGTGATCTTACCTCACTGCAGGATTTATTGAAGATTCCAGATTTCCCTGCCCTTTGTCTCTCTGGTTGACCAACCATCTTCAATGTGGTGATGGACAAGACATCCTGTAGTTGGGAAGTCTATTGAGTCAGGAACTTCCTGATTACCTGCAGGAGACAGAGAAATAGACAGGATGGGAAATTAGACTGATGTAGTGGGGATTACACATGGAGAATGGCGTCTGCAATGGGATGCAGACGGGGAGGACAGAGCATCTGCAATGGGATACAGACGGGGGGAGGGCAGAGCATATGCAATAGGACACAGACGGGGGAGGGCTGCGCGTCTGCAATGGGACACAGACAGGGGGAGGGCGGATCATCTGCAATGGAATGCAGACGCGGGGAAGGCAGCGCGTCTGCAATGGGATATAGACAGCGGAGGGCAGCGCGTCTGCAATGGGATACTGACAGGGGGAGGGGAGAGCGTCTGCAATGGTACTGACAGGGGGAGGGCAGAGTGTCTGCAATGGGATACAGACAGGGGGAGGGAAGAGCGTCTGCAATGGGATACTGACAGGGGGAGGGGAGAGCGTCTGCAATGGGATGCAGACGGGGAGGACAGAGCATCTGCAATGGGATACAGACAGGGGGAGGGGCAGAGCATCAAGCAATGGCATACAGACAGAGGACAGTTTTGAGCAAACCTTCAGCAGAAAAAATGTACAACATTTCTGTGATGGGAATTTTCTGTTTTGGGGAAAAGACAAAACAACAGAAAATTATTTAAATGCAAGGAGAATGCAGAACTGAGTGGTACAGAGGGATCTGTGTGTCTGAGTACATGAACTACATCAAATTACTCTGAAGATGCAGCTGGTGATTTGGAAGTAAATGGAATTATTCTGTTTCGTGCAAGGGGTGTTGTGTTTGATCTTAGCGATGATTTTTGCATCAGTACAGGGCATTGCTGAGATCACATCTGATGTATTATCAAGCAGAAAGGAACAGGGTGGGAAAAAGTTTAGTTAAAACTGTACATCAGTGAATCGGTTTGTGGGAAATTGTGGGAAAGAGTAAGTTATGTTTTGTTTGGAATGGACAAAGTCTTTGCAATAGGGTAGATGGATTTGTGACACAGAGATAAAAGGGATTTAGACACCAGAGAGATGTGGTAACAGGGCGAACAAAAGGTGGGACATAAATATTCAATGGTTCACAACCTTGTGCAAACTCGGGCAAAATGGGCAACGCTAACAATGATGGGTAAGAAAGGCATTACAGAGAAAGCATTTGGCCTCAGATCATGAAGTAGAGTCAGTTTGAATGTAAAGTCTGGCTACTACTTGCCAAGGACACAAGCAGCAGAGCAGTTTTAGCCACCGAACAGCATTTCATTGCTCATCACTGCAATAAACAGGAATCAATTAGAATTTTAATAAAAGCAGTGTGATAATTTTGGGAAACATCAATATTCCCAAAATCTGGGACTTTCACACTGACAAGAGCGATATTGGAAGAGGAGTTCAGAGATTTCTTTTCAGTGTTTCTTTGAATAACACATTGTGCAACTGGCTAGGGATGTAACTATCTCAGTTTCATCACCGTTGTGTGATGAAACTTAGTGAATGAGTGATGTCACCTGCAGAGATCCTTCGGGAAATTGTGAGAAAGTGCAGTTTAAAGAAATGTATAGCTTTAAAGTGAATCACAGAAAGGACAAGCTACAACTAGAAACAAAAACAGCCAATTACATGGGTTTGAGATGAGAACTGACCAAGGTAAAGAGGCGAAACAGACTGAAATATGTGTCTGTAAATGAACAGTGGAAAACATTTGAAGGAACAGTGTAAAATATTCAACAAATGGATATTCCATTGAAATAGACAAAACCTCAGCAAGAAATTCCCTCCCATCCCTCATTAAGGACAAAATGGATCATATTAGATTATGAGGCTTAGAAGATCACTACAAAGTACTTAAAATCCTGAAGTGAAAGAGTGTTTTAGGAGTATGTTGAAAAGGGATTGCAGCGGGTCTGCTAGCAGGAAGAAGGCAGTGGGAAGGGCAATAATTGTCAGGGCTTAATGACACGATACGAACAGGGAGAGGTGAAGGTGCTGGAGATGGTGAGAGTGTTACAGAGAGTGGTCAAACTGTGTTACAAACACAGTACGGATTGCTGCAGCTGGAGGGGTTTGCAGAGGTAGGGAGCACATATGTATTTTTATTTATTCATGCATGGGATGTGGGGGTCACTGATTGGACCAGTATTCTTTGCCCCCACTGCTAATTGCCCAGGGGGCAGATCAGAGTCAGCTATATTGCTGTGTGTCTGGATTCACGTGGAGGCCAGACCAGGTTAGAATGTCAGATGTCCTTCACTAAAGGAGGTAAGTGAACCGAATGAGTTCTTCCAACTGATCAATAATGCTTTTATGGTGGTCTTGCCAATGTCTTGTACAGATACAACATGACATCCTTCTCCTACTTTCAATGCTCTGACCAATGAAGGTAACCATCCCAAACGCCAGATTCACCAGCCTGTCTACCTGTGACACCACTTTCAAAGAGTGTGTGTCTCTGACTGACATCACTACCCAGGGCCCGAACATTAACTGGACAAGTCCCACCCTGGTTTGTATCACCAAAATGGAACACTTCACATTTATCTAATTAAACTCCATCTGCTATTTTTCAGCCCACTATCCCAGCAGTACTGTTCATCCTGTTGAACCACAGATAACCTTCTTCACTGTCCACTTTACCAGCAATTACAGTGCCACCCAGAAAACTTACTTACCACAAAACCAATATTCCCATCCAAACCATTTATCCAAATGACAAACAACAGTGGGCCCGCTACACCGCTGGTCACATGCCTCCAGTGAGAAAAACAAAATGTCTCTATCACCCGCTGTCTCCTACCATCAAGCCCAATTTTGTAACCAGTTCCCACTCTCCTCCTGAATGCCATATCCTTTTACATTGATCTGAGATTATTACCCAGTTTACCACACAGACACAGAACAAGAACAGTATAGCACAAGACTCTTCGGCCATGATGCCATGCCAACCCTTTATCCGACTGTATGATCAAACGAACCTACGTACCCTTCATTTTATTATCATCATGTGCCTATCCAGAAGTATATTAAATGTCCCGAATGCATCTAATTTTACTGCCACCACTAGCAGTGCATTCCACTCACCCACCACTCATTATGTTACGAACCTACCTCTGAAATCTCCCCTTAACCATCCGAGAATCACCTAAAAATTATACCCCCTTGTAAAAGCTGTTTATGTCAGGGTAAAAAATGGCTCTCCCTATTCACTCTCTCTTTGACTCTCATCATCGTGTTCACCTCTACCAAGTCACCCCTCAGCCTTCTTCACTCCAATGAGAAAAGCCTTAGCTCCCTCAACCTTTCTTCATAAGACATGCTCTCCAGTACAGGCAGCATCCTGGTAAATCTCCTCTTTACCCTCTCTAAAGCTTCCACATCCAGCATGTAATGAGGGGACCAGAACTGAACACAATATTCCAAGTGGGATCTAACCAGGGCTCTATAGAGCTGCATCACAACTTCATGGCTATAAAACTCAATCCCCCAGCTAATGAAATACAGCACAATATATTCCTGCTTAACAGCCTATCAGCTTGTGTGGCAACTTTGAGGGATCTATGGACTTGGAACCCAAGATCCCTCTGTTCCTCCACACTGCCAAGGATCCTACCTTTAACCCTGCATTATGCCTTCAAATTCAGTCTTCCAAAATGAATGACTTCATATCTTTGCAGATTCAACTCCATCTGCCACTTCTCAGCCCATCTCTGCATTCTGTCAATGCCCAGCTGCAACCTACAACAGCCCTCCACACTCTCAGCCATTCCACCAACCTTCGTGTCATTGCCAAACTTACTAACCCACTTTTCCACTCACACATCCAAGTCATTTATAAAACCACAAAGAGCAGAGGTCCTGTAACCTCTCCCTACAGAAAACCACTGGACACCGAGCTGCAGGGTGAATGCTTTGCATTCATCATCACCCTCGATCTTCTATGAGCCAGGAATTATGTATCCAGACAGATAGGTTTCCCTGTATCCCATGTCTCTGCACTTTCTGAATGAGCCATAAAGGTGTTTTGTCACATTGCCAAAGGACTCAGTAAGATTTGTAAGGCATGACCTGCCCCTTACAA
>NW_025198997.1:0-1983 GCF_004010195.1 Chiloscyllium plagiosum
CTGTGTTTTTCCAGCACCACGCTGTCAACTCTAATCTCCAGCATCTGCAGTCCTCATTTCTTCTTCCTAACCACTCTGTCTACCTGTAATGCAACTTTCAAAGAATTATGTACCTCTCTCTGTTCCACAACACTACTCAAGGCCCCACCATTAATTGTGGAAGTCTTGCCGTTGTTAGGGTGAAGATCAGGACCAATTAACCAGCAGAGGATTGAATGGAGCAACAGTTCAAAGTGAGTGAGTGGGAATGGATGGTGTGTCAAATGTGTCTGTGTGACTGGACAAAAATCAGCTAAAAACAATGTGAATGGATAAAGATGAAAGATAAAGGGAGCTACAGGACAAGACCAGGCCAGCAAAACAAATACAATGCCAAGAAAATAAACAAGATTGGTCAGCCAGGACTCAATGTATGAAACCAGCAGCACAGACCGAAAGATGAGGTTGGGGAATGTCCTTTGACTCACTCACTCAGGAAAGCCCAACTCGCAACAAGGGCAGCAAGAGATAGAAACCGCTTTCACAGAGAAACCATGTGAAGGGGTAGAGGAAGCGGATTATCGGAAGAAGTTTTGCAGAAACCGAGCAGAAAGGCAATGGACATCGATTCCTATAAAATTCAGTGATTCCACGACAGACAGTCGCAGCGCTGCATAACACAGAACCTCACCATTCGGTCCAGCTTGACAATGCAGACCAGATATCCAAAAGTAACCTAGTCCCATTTGCCAGCTTTTGGGCCATATCCCTGTAAACCCTTCCTATTTATATATCCATCTAGGTGCCTTTTAAATGTTGTAATTGTAACAGCCTCCACCACTTCCTCTGGCAGCTCATCCCACACACACACCACCCTCTGCATGAAACGTTTATCCCTGAGGTTTCTTTTGTATCTTTTCCCTCTCACCTTAAACCTATGCAATCTAGTTTTGGATTGGTCAGCCTTGAGTCTTTACAAGAAGCTAAGATTCACACTCACAGTGAATCAGGGAACTCGAAAATACTGCCGGGAAAGGGAAGGGATGAGATGGCATATTCCATGCTGATTTTAATTCATTCTCCAAATGTTGTTGTGTGGCCAGCATTCCTCAGACCACTCCTGAGGTCCCTGAAGATAGTGACAATGGGCCTCCTTCATGAGCCCTGAATGTACAGGCTGACAGGAACACTGTGTGTACAGTTCACAAAGTGTTACTGAGCACAGACTGACAGGAACACTGTGTGTACAGTTCACAATGTGTTACTGTGTACAGACTGACAGGAACACTGTGTGTACAGTTCACAATGTGTTACTGAGCACAGACTGACAGGAACACTGTGTGTACAGTTCACAATGTGTTACTGAGCACAGACTGACAGGAACACTGTGTGTACAGTTCACAATGTGTTACTGAGCACAGACTGACAGGAACACTGTGTGTACAGTTCACAATGTGTTACTGAGCACAGACTGACAGGAACACTGTGTGTACAGTTCACAATGTGTTACTGAGCACAGACTGACAGGAACACTGTGTGTACAGTTCACAATGTGTTACTGAGCACAGACTGACAGGAACACTGTGTGTACAGTTCACAATGTGTTACTGAGCACAGACTGACAGGAACACTGTGTGTACAGTTCACAATGTGTTACTGAGCACAGACTGACAGGAACACTGTGTGTACAGTTCACAATGTGTTACTGTGTACAGGCTGACAGGAACACTGTGTGTACAGTTCACAATGTGTTACTGTGTACAGGCTGACAGGAACACTGTGTGTACAGTTCACAATGTGTTACTGTGTACAGGCTGACAGGAACACTGTGTGTACAGTTCACAATGTGTTACTGTGTACAGGCTGACAGGAACACTGTGTGTACAGTTCACAATGTGTTACTGTGTACAGGCTGACAGGAACACTGTGTGTACAGTTCACAATGTGTTACTGTGTACAGGCTGACAGGAACACTGTGTGTACAGTTCACAATGTGTTACTGTG
>NW_025198997.1:3587-5854 GCF_004010195.1 Chiloscyllium plagiosum
ACTTTGTACAGGCTGACAGGAACATCGTGTGTACAATTCACAATGTGTTACTGTGTACAGGCTGACAGGAACAGTGTGTGTACAGTTCACAATGTGTTACTTTGTACAGGTTGACAGGAACACTGTGTGTACAGTTCACAATGTGTTACTGTGTACAGGCTGACAGGAACACTGTGTGTACAATTCAGTGAATTACTTTGTACAGACTGACAGGAACATCGTGTGTACAATTCACAATATGTTACTGTGCACAGGCTGACAGGAACACCATGTGTACAGTTCACAATGTGTTACTTTGTACAGGCTGACAGGACACTGTGTATACAGTTCACAATGTGTTACTGTGCACAGACTGACAGGAACATCGCGTGTACAGTTCACAATGTGTTACTGTGTACAGACTGACAGGGACACCGTGTGTACAATTCAGTGAATAACTTTGTACAGGCTGATAGGAACACTGTGTGTACAATTCACACTGTGTTCCTGTGCACAGGCTGACAGGAACACTGTGTGTACAGTTCACAATGTGTTACAGTGCACAGACTGACAGGAACACTGTGTGTACACTTCACAATGCGTTACTGTGTACAGGCTGACAGGAACACTGTGTGTACAGTTCACAATGTGTTACTTTGTAAAGGCTGACAGGAACACTGTGTGTAGAGTTCACAGTGAGTTACTGTGCACAGACTGACAGGAATACTGTGTGTACAGTTCACAGTGTGTTACTGTGCACAGGCTGACAGGAACACTGTGTGTACAGTTCACAATGTGTTACTGTGCACAGACTGACAGGAATACCGTGTGTACAGTTCACAGTGTGTTACTGTGCACAGGCTGACAGGAACACTGTGTGTACAGTTCACAATGTGTTACTGTGCACAAACTGGCAGGAACACTGTGTGTACAGTTCACAATGTGTTACTGTGCACAGGCTGACAGGAACACTGTGTGTACAGATCACAGTGTGTTACTGTGTACAGACTGACAGGAACACCGTGTGTACAGTTCACACTGTGTTACTGTGCGCAGGCTGACAGGAACATCGTGTGTACAATTCAGTGAATTACTTTGTACAGGCTGATAGGAACATCGTGTGTACAATTTACAATGTGTTACTGTGTACAGGTTGACACGAACACTGTGTGTACAGTTCACTGTGTGGTACTGTGCATAGGCTGACAGGAACATTGTGTGCACCTTTCATAATGTGTTAGTGTGTACAGGCTGACAGGAACACTGTGTGTACAGTTCACAATGTGTTACTGTGCACAGACTGACAGGAACACTGTGTACAGTTCACAATGTGTTACTGTGTACAGACTGACAGGGACACCGTGTGTTCAATTCAGTGAATTACTTTGTACAGGCTGATAGGAACATCGTGTGTACAATTCACAATGTGTTACTGTGTACAGGCTGACAGGAACACTATGTGTACAGTTCACAATGTGTTACTTTGTACAGGCTGTCAGGAACACTGTGTGTACAATTCACAATGTGTTACTGTGCACAGACTGACAGGAACACTGTGTGTACAATTCACAATGTGTTACTGTGCACAGACTGACAGGAACACTGTGTGTACAGTTCACAATGTGTTACTGTATACAGGCTGTCAGGAACACTGTGTGTACAGTTCACAATGTGTTACTTTGTACAAGCTGACAGGAACACTGTGTGTACAGTTCACAATGTGTGACTGTGCACAGGCTGACAGGAACATTGTGTGTACAATTCAGAATGTGTTACTGTGCACAGACTGACAGGAACATCGTGTGTACAATTCAGAATGTGTTACTATGCACAGACTGACAGGAACACTGTGTGTACAGTTTACAATGTGTTACTTTGTACAGGCTGACAGGAACACTGTGTGTACTGTTCACAATGTGTTACTGTGTACAGACTGACAGGAACACTGTGTGTACATTTCACAATGTGTTACAGTGCACAGACTGACAGGAACACTGTGTGTACGGTTCACAATGTGTTACTTTGTACAGGCTGACAGGAACACTGTGTGTACAGTTCACAATCTGTTACTGTGTACAGGCTGACAGGAACACTGTGTGTACAGTTCACGATGCGTTACTGTGTACAGGCTGACAGGAACACTGTGTGTACAGTTCACAATGTGTTACTGTGTACAGACTGACACGAACACTGTGTGTACAGTTCACATTGTGTTACTGTGCACAGACTGACAGGAACACTGTGTGTACAATTCACAGTGTGTTACTTTGTACACACTGACACGAACA
>NW_025198998.1:0-5854 GCF_004010195.1 Chiloscyllium plagiosum
ACACACACTCACACTCTCTGTCCATCTTTTCCCCAGGGTGGGGATGTGTTCAGCATTATCACATCCACCAGAATCACCGAGAACCAAGTCCAGGGGACATGTCCAGAGGTAAGACTCAACAGCCTGTGGGATCTTGCTGTGTAAAGCCCAGGGGTCAATTAGCGCAGAGTCAATCACCCTGACCGGACACTCTCAGACCGCACTCACCATGATCAGTCACTCCCAGACCGCACTGACCCAGACCGGTCACTCCCAGACCGCACTCACCTGATCGGTCACTCCCAGACCGCACTCACCCAGACCGGTCACTCCCAGACCGCTCACACCATGATCGGTCACTCGCAGACCGCACTCACCCAGACCGGTCACTCCCAGACCGCACTGACCCAGACCGGTCACTCACAGACCACTCTCACCCTGATCAGTCACTCCCAGACCGCACTCACCCTGACCGGTCACTCCCAGACCGCACTCACCGTGATCGGTCACTCCCAGACCGCACTCACCCTGACCGGTCACTCCCAGACCGCTCACACCATGATCGGTCACTCCCAGACCACACACACCCTGACCGATCACTTCCAGACCGCACTGACCCAGACCGGTCACTCACAGACCGCACTCACCCAGACCAGTCACTCCCAGATCGCACTCACCGTGATCGGTCACTCCCAGACTGCACTCACCCAGACCGGTCACTCCCAGACCGCACTCACACAGACCGGTCACTCCCAGATCGCACTCACCGTGATCAGTCACTCCCAGACCGCACTCACCCTGACCGGTCACTCCCAGACTGCACTGACCCTGACCGGTCACTCCCAGACTGCACTCACCATGATCGGTCACTCCCAGACCACACTGACCCTGACTGGTCACTCCCTGACTGCACTCACACAGACCGGTCACTGCCAGACCGCAGTCATCATGATTGGTCACTCCCAGACCGCACTGACCCTGACCGGTCACTCCCAGACCGCACTCACCGTGATCGGTCACTCCCAGACCGCACTCACCCTGACCGGTCACTCCCAGACTGCACTGACCCTGACCGGTCACTCCCAGACCGCACTCACCATGATCTGTCACTCCCAGACCACACTGACCCTGACTGGTCACTCCCAGACTGCACTGACCCTGACCGGTCACTCCCAGACCGCACTCACCATGATCGGTCACTCCCAGACCACACTGACCCTGACTGGTCACTCCCAGACTGCACTCACACAGACCGGTCACTGCCAGACCGCACTCATCATGATTGGTCACTCCCAGACCGTACTGACCCTGACCGGTCACTCCCAGACCGCACTCACCGTGATCGGTCACTCCCAGACCGCACACACCATGATCGGTCACTCCCAGACATACTCACTGTGATCGGTCACTCCCAGACGCACTCACCATAATCGGACACTCCCAGACGGCACTCACCCAGACCGGTCACTCCCAGACCGCACTGACACAGACCGGTCACTCCCAGACCGCACTCACCGTGATTGGTCACTCTCAGACCGCACTCACCCAGACCGGTTACTCCCAGACCGCACTCACCGTGATTGGTCACTCCCAGACCGCACTCACTGTGATCGGTCAATCCAAGACCGCACTGACCCCGACCGGTCACTCCCAGACCGCACTCACCCAGACCGGACACTCCCAGACCGCACTCACCCAGACCGGTCACTCACAGACCGCACTCACCGTGATTGGTCACTCCCAAACCGCACTCACCCAGACCGGTCACTCCCAGACCGCACTCACACAGACCGGTCACTCCCAGACTGCACTCACCCAGACCGGTCACTCACAGACCGCACTCATCGTGATTGGTCACTCCCAAACCGCACTCACCCAGACCGGTCACTCCCAGACCGCATTCACACAGACCGGTCACTCCCAGACCGCACTCACCGTGATTGGTCACTCCCAAACCGCACTCACCCAGACCGGTCACTCCCAGACTGCACTCACACAGACCGGTCACTCCCAGACCGCACTCACCATGATCGGTCACTGCCAGACCACACTCACTGTGGCCAGTCACTCCCAGACCACACTCACCCAGACCGGTCACTCCCAGACCGCACTCACCCAGACCGGTCACTCCCAGACCGCACTGACCCTGGCTGGTCACTCCCAGACCACACTGACCCTGACTGGTCACTCCCAGACCGCACTCACCCTGACCGGTCACTCCCAGACCGCACTGACCCTGACTGGTCACTCCCAGACCGCACGGTCACTCCCTTGTCACTCTGCAGCCACAGTTACCCTCCCTGGTCACTCTCTGGCCACAGTGACCCTCCCTGGTCACTCTCTGGCTACAGTGTCCCTCCATGGTCACTCTATGCCCACAGTGTCCCTCCCTGGTCACTCTCTGCCTGCACTGACCCTCCCTGGTCACTCTCTGCCCACAGTGACCCTCCCTGGTCACTCTCTGCCCACAGTGTCCCTCCCTGGTCACTCTCCAGCTGCATTGACCCGCCCTGGTCACTCTCTCCAGCCACAGTGACCCTCCCTGGTCACTCTCTCCCCACAGTGACCCTCCCTGGTCACTCTCCGCCCACAATGTCCCTCCCTGGTCACTCACTGTCCACATTGACCCTCCCTGGTCACTCTCTGCCCACAGTGTCACTCCCTGGTCACTCTCTGGCCACAATGTCCCTCCCTGGTCACTCACTGGCCACAGAGTCCCTCCCTGGTCACTCCCTGCCCACAGTGACCCTCCCTGGTCACTCTCCACCCACAGTGTCCCTCCCTGGTCACTCTCTGCCCACAGTGTCCCACCCTGGTCACTCTCTGCCCACAGTGACACTCCCTGGTCACTCTCTGCCCACAGTGACACTCCCTGGTCACTCTCTGCCTGCACTCACCCTCCTTGGTCACTCCCTGCCCACAGTGTCCCTCCCTGGTCACTCTCTGGCCACAGTGTCCCTCCCTGGTCACTCTCTGCCCACAGTGACCCTTCCTGGTCACTCTCTGCCTGCACTCACCCTCCCTGGTCACTCCCTGCCCACAATGAGTCTCCCTGGTCACTCTCTGGCCACAGTGTCCCTCCCTGGTCACTCTCTGGCCACAGTGTCCCTCCCTGGTCACTCTCCGCCCACAGTGACCCTCCCTGGTCACTCTCCACCCACAGTGTCCCTCCCTGGTCACTCTCTGGCCACAGTGTCCCTCTCTGGTCACTCTCTGCCCACAGTGACCCTCCCTGGTCACTCTCTGGCCACAGTGTCCCTCCCTGGTCACTCTCTGGCCACAGTGTCCCTCCCTGGTCTATCTCTGCCCACAGTGACCCTCCCTGGTCACTCTCTGGCCACAGTGTCCCTCCCTGGTCACTCTCTGCCCATAGTGACCCTCCCTCATCACTCTCTGGCCACAGTGTCCCTCCCTGGTCACTATCTCCCCACAGTGACCCTCCCTGGTCACTCTCTGGCCACAGTGTCCCTCCCTGGTCACTCTCTGCCCACAGTGTCCCTCCCTGGTCACTCTCTGCCCACAGTGACCCTCCCTGGTCACTCTCCGCCCACAGTGACCCTCCCTGGTCACTCTCTGCCCACAGTGACCCTCCCTGGTCACTCTCTGCCCACAGTGTCCCTCCCTGGTCACTCTCCGCCCACAGTGACCCTCCCTGGTCACTCTCCGGCCACAGTGAGCGTGCTGGACAGTAACGGGGCTGTGTTGTGTGTCTATAGGACCCGGATAATAAGGAGTATCTCTGTCAGACCGATGACCAATGCGACGCTCAGATGACCCACCAAATCGGCAGCGGTGAGTTTCTCAGACCCCACGCTCGATTTTTCACTGTATTCCTCAGTATTCCTCAGTATTTCACTGTATTCCTCAGTATTCCTCAGTATTCCTCAGTATTCCTCAGTATTTCACAGTATTACTCAGTATTTCACTGTATTCCTCAGTATTTCACTGTATTCCTCAATATTCCTCAGTATTTCACTGTATTCCTCAGTGTTTCACTGTATTCCCCAGCATTCCTCAGTATTCCTCAGTATTTCACACTATTCCTCAGTGTTTCACAGTATTCCTCAGATTTCACTGTATTCCTCAATATTCCTCAGTATTTCACTGTATTCCTCAGTGTTTCACTGTATTCCTCAGCATTCCTCAGTATTCCTCAGTATTTCACACTATTCCTCAGTATTTCACTGTATTCCTCAGTATTCCTCAGTAATCCTCAGTATTCCTCAGTATTTCACAGTATTCCTCAGTATTCCTCAGCATTCCTCAGTATTCCTCAGTATTTCACAGTATTCCTCAGTATTTCACTGTATTCCTCAGTAATCCTCAGTATTCCTCAGTATTTCACAGTATTCCTCAGTATTCCTCAGTATTCCTCAGTATTTCACAGTATTCCTCATATTTCACTGTATTCCTCAGTAATCCTCAGTATTCCTCAGTATTTCACAGTATTCCTCAGTATTCCTCAGTATTCCTCAGTATTTCACTGTATTTCACAGTATTCCTCAGTATTTCACTGTATTCCTCAGTATTCCTCAGTATTTCACTGTATTTCACTGTATTTCACTGTATTTCACAGTATTCCTCAGTATTTCACTGTATTCCTCAGTATTCCTCAGTATTTCACTGTATTCCTCAGTGTTCCTCAGTATTCCTCAGTATTCCTCAGTATTTCACTGTATTCCTCAGTGTTTCACAGTATTCCTCAGTATGTCACAATATTCCTCAGTATTTCACTGTATTCCTCAGCATTTCACAATATTCCTCATGTTTCACAATATTCCTCAGTATTTCACTGTATTCCTCAGTATTTCACGGTATTCCTCAGTATTTCACAATATACCTCAGTATTTCACTGTATTCCTCAGTATTCCTCAGTGTTTCACAGTATTCCTCAGTGTTTCACGGTATTCCTCAGTATTTCACGGTATTCCTCAGTATTCCTCAGTATTTCACTGTATTCCTCAGTATTTCACTGTATTCCTCAGTATTCCTCAGTATTTCACTGTATTCCTCAGTATTTCACAGTATTCCTCAGTATTTCACAGTATTCCTCAGCATTTCACTGTATTCCTCAGTATTTCATTGTATTCCTCAGTATTCCTAAGTATTCCTGTGTTTCACAGTATTCCTCAGTATTTCATTGTATTCCTCAGTATTCCTCAGTATTTCACTGTATTTCACAGTATTCCTCAGTATTTCACTGTATTCCTCAGTATTCCTCAGTATTTCACTGTATTCCTCAGTATTTCACTGTATTTCACAGTATTCCTCAGTGTTTCACTGTATTCCTCAGTATTCCTCAGTATTCCTCAGTATTTCACTGTATTCCTCAGTATTTCACAGTATTCCTCAGTATTCCTCAGTATTTCACAGTATTCCTCAGTATTTCACTGTATTCCTCAGTATTCCTCAGTGTTTCACTGTAGTCCTCAGTATTTCACTGTATTTCACAGTATTCCTCAGTATTTCACAGTATTCCTCAGTATTCCTCAGTATTCCTCAGTATTTCACAGTATTCCTCAGTATTTCACTGTATTCCTCAGTATTCCTCAGTATTCCTCAGTGTTTCACTATAGTCCTCAGTATTTCACTGTATTTCACAGTATTCCTCAGTAATTCACTGTATTCCTCAGTGTTTCACTGTATTCCTCAGTATTTCACTGTATTTCACAGTATTCCTCAGTAATTCACAGTATTCCTCAGTATTCCTCAGTATTTCACAGTATTCCTCAGTATTTCACAGTATTACTCAGTGTTTCACTGTATTCCTCAGTATTCCTCAGTATTCCACAGTATTTGACAGTATTCCTCAGTATTTCACTGTATTCCTCAGTGTTTCACGGTATTCCTCAGTATTCCTCAGTATTTCACTGTA
>NW_025198999.1:0-5854 GCF_004010195.1 Chiloscyllium plagiosum
CTCAACTTTGCTAGTCACTTCATCAAAGAGCTCCAACAAATTTGTGAGGCATGATCTCGCATCCAAAAAGCCATGCTGACTGTTCCTAATCAAACCCTATCTTTTCAAATGCATGTACATCTTATCCCTCACAATCCTTTCAAGTAATTCACCCACCATAGACGTTAGGCTTATTCGTCTATAGTTCTGAGGGCCTTTGATTCCTGTAATTAGTAATTTTCTTTTTACATTCCACCCAGAAATTAGAGAAAACATTGATGTAATATCTGTGCCATTCCCCTGTTCTCCCATACCCCCAGGTTTGGGAGGGAGGCTGTTTATTGGGGGAGGTCTCTGGGTCTATAAACCCCACCCCTCCCCACTGGCTATCTACAGGAGCGCGCTCCACGTCACCGCGGCTCGGGGGGAATCCCGCGCGCACACATTCGAACTCCACGCCGTTAGCCACCAACCGCCGCAAAATGCGTGTGCGCCCGTCAGAACTACAATTCCCAATAGGCTCCGCGGCCCGATCCTCCACGACACCAAGCACACCAGACCTTACTGCGCAGGCGCAGTCTACCAGAAGAGCATGAGTAATGTAGTCCACCCAGAGTGTGCTGCGGGAACTGAGTTGCTGAGGCAGGTCGTGTGGAGAGAGAAACAGTTAATGTCTGGCGTCTGATCTAACTCTTATTCAGAACTGGAAGGAAATGCTGGAAAATGCTGGGGTTTTTGGTGTAGACCTGAGGGGAACAGACCAGAGGGCCCAGAGCTAAAGAATATGCCTTTTTGTTGTGTATTTGAGGCTGTTCCTTCCCGTGTTTATCCCTGATCATTTGCAGTCAGACAAGTCACTGTTTCCCTGTTTATCTCAGGCAATGCTCCCTCTCAGATTCAACTCATGGCAATCTGCTTCTGGTTCCCAGTAATTGTTTGTCCTTTGTGGGGATCACTTTAAAACTTCGTCATCCCTCTGAATTCCATCTTATTCCCAATTTCCTGGAGGATCTCTTACTGTGACATGACTCATTTCCTCAGCTTCATGATGCAATGCTGGATCTGAAACATGTACATCCCCAGTCAGTGAACAACGTTATTGTACCAACAAACACTGACAAAAACATTCTACAAACCCCACTTCGGGATCACTCTTGCCAATGTGACTGGCCCAGACTACATGAATTTTGAAGTGCCCCAAAATCGCTTCCTTGTCTTTTAACAAACCCAATAAGTTTCTGTTTAATGCAGTGCTATTAGGCAGGCGCTAAACTGTTCTTCCCTTTGCAATTCCTGGCGCATCGCCCTTCCAAATTGCTTTTCTACTGGCTTTATTTCATAACCTGAAGATAAATAATATGTCTGTCTTGCTTTTGTTATTTCTAAATAAAATAATCCTCCTAGCTGTATTCCCATTCTACCTATCTGTTTGCAAAATGAATACTCCAGAATATTTAAATCCCACCTTTTGTTCACGTTAATCAAGTCTCCCTGGTGATCAGATCAGTCATTCACTCATGCCCAGCTGTCTTATTGCAGATACTTTGCACATTCAAGTAGAGAAAGTATAATTTTTACTCTTATCAAAAGTTTAACTTGTACTTCCCGTTCCTTTCTGCTTAGCTTCAGCCACATGATCATGTTATTCCCATATTTGAATCTTTCTCTTTGTCTTCGGAAATATCCACTGACCTGACACCCTGCTCCTGTATCACCTCTATCCATAATCGTATTCATATGATTGGCCAGGACACTGATCCCAGTACTGTTCTCGTGGAATCATTCACAATGGGATATCTCGCTTTTCCTGAATCCTGATCCCAGACCTCCCTATGAATCAAAACCACTTCTGACAGTGTTGTTGATTCCGAAATCTTCCTTCAAGCTTTTGGGATCACTCAGCAATTCTGCATGTGGTATCCATCACTGTGTGGGTGCAGCTGCTGCGTGCTGGAGATGAGAGTCAAAATTATGGTGGTGCGGGAAAAGTACAGGAGGTCAGGCAGCATCCGAGGAGCAGAAAAACCGACATTTCGGGCATGTGCTCCTGCTCCTCGGATGCTGCCTGACCTGCTGTGCTTTTCCACCACCACTCTAATCTGAGCTACTGCCTCAGTCTGCCAATTTCTGTTGCAGCTGCTGTGAGATCCTGGGCCCGCATAATTTTCCACTCTTGAGAGAAGAGCAGAAAGATGAAGCAGCACAGGCCAGGAATGGAGATTGGGATTTTCCGGATCTGCATGAAACTCAGTACCATTTTATTATCAGTGTAATCCTCACAACCTCAGTTTAACTTCTGAATCTGTCTATTTCTGCGTCTCCTGTAGCTGCTCGGAATTCCTGACTTAGCAGAATTTCCAACTCTTGTCTCACCCAACACCACATTAAAGGCAATCAACCTGCCAGAAAGATGAAGGAGAGTAAGATCTGCAGCCTTCAATAAATTCTACAGGTAACTTCACTTGTGTTGGATAAAGTGGAGATGAATTAGAGGGCTCAAAGCTGTAGGCCCACAAATGTGACACTGCTAGAGGGCTGAAGTTGGAGCACAAAGGCTCCACTGTCATCCTGTCAAGAGAGGCCTGCTTTCACCACTGCTTTACTGAGATGCACTAAGACAGCACATGCCACAATTGATGACTGGGATGTTCACAGGCTGTTTTAATGAAGCTACGTTCAACCGGTGAAAGCAGGCCTCTTAGGAGAGGCTGATAATAAAGTTTGCTATCTTTTTATTCTATTCTGTTCTCTGTCTTCAACCCGGTATTTATGTCATGTCTTATAATCCTGTGTGTTTCATCTTTCAAACTTCGAGAACAGCCCCAATCTCTGTCACCTCGTCCAAACCCGACTACTCTCCCTATCTCTGTACCTTGCACCAATCTCTAAAACGTGCCCTATGTCAGCAATCTCATCTTCCAGTCAATGCAATAGTAACTATCTTCCCCATCTCCTCCAGTCTCTGCAACCTCCGACAACCCTCCTCATCTGAGCACCCTCCTCCAGTCTCTGAAACACGCCTTCCTCCCATCCTACAGCAACTCACTACTTCTGTAATCTCCTACCATTAATACAAACCTCCCGAATGGCTGAAAGTTCTTAAAACACAAACATCCTTCCCTCCATGTGTAACTTGTTCCAGTCTGTACTACATTCACTATTCATGTGACCTCCTGAAACGACTTTGACCCTCACCATGCCTGTCACCTCATTCAGTCTCTACAATGTTCTCTATCTAACAACCTCCTCCCGTTGCTATAGTGTTCCCTATTTCTAGTTCCTCCATCATGACTAGCCTTCCTCACGCTGTAATCTCCTGCAGCCTCAAAAACTATCCATGTTCCTGGAACGTTCTCTTAATTGCTGTAATCACCTCCAGTCCCTACAGCTGTCTATTTGTCACCTCCTTCAGTCCTCCATTGTCTACAGCCCTCCATGTCATGAACCTCATCCAGTCTTGACAACCATCCCTATCTCTGTAATCGCCTGCAACCTTCCTATTGTTGTAACCTTCTTCCTTCCTTCCAATAAACACTAATTTATAAACCTCTTTCTACGCTACATACTATGTCTGCTTCCTCCTCCTGTTCCTGCAACCTTTGTGAACTCTGTCACCTTATCCAGTCTGTACCGTTGTATCTAATTGCCATACTGCATAGAAACAGGTCCTTCAACCCATGATGTATCTGCAGACAATCAGCAGCAAACTACACTTACCTCATTTCCTGCACTTGGTGCATAAGCTGCTTAATTCTGGCATTTTAATTACGCATCCAGATGCTTCTTTAATGCTGTAAGCGTGTCTGCCTTCACCACCCTCTCAGGCAACACGTTCCATCTATCTACTATCCTCTGAGTGAAAAAAGTACTTCTCAAAAACTCCTCCAACCTACCTGCTCCTCACCTTAATCTTATGCCTTCTTGTGTATGACAGTATCCAATGAGGAAGAGATTCTCATGATCTACTCTGTCTGTAGGTCTCATAGGTTTGGAAACATCAATCAGATCCCTCTCTCAGCCTCCTCTACGCCAGCAAAAGAATCTCAGCCTGTCAGTCACCCCTCATAACTGAAACCTTTCATCAAAGGTCACATCCCAATGAATCTCTTTTTCACTCTCTCCTATACAATCATGATTTTCTGACAGTGAGGCAAACAGATCTGGGCACAGTACTCCCGATGTTGTCTCACCAATTTTTGAAGAAAACTTCCTTACTCATTCATTCCTGACATAGTGCTCATGCTCGAAACGTCGACTCTCCTGCTCCTCGGATGCTTTCTGACCTGATGTGCTTTTCCAGCACCACACGATCGGCACTTGATAATGAAGACAAGCCTCCCAGACGCCAGCTTTGTCAAACTGTCTTCCTGCACTGACCCGCTTCATGGATCTATAGACCTGGACGCCACAACCCCTTAGTACTCCACAGGAATTGAGCATTCATTGTGTATGTCCTTAATTTCCATTTGCCAATGCCCTGCCCAATTTACCAACTGACCAGTATCAGACTGGGACTAACCTCCTCACTATCAACAGCATCACCGATTTTTGTGTCTTCTGCAAATTTGCTAATTCCACCTTCTGCAATCACACAGAGTCAGAGAGTAATATAGCGTGGAAACAGGCCCTTCAGTCTAAAATAGGCCATGCTGACTATGACGCGCTCAAAGCTTATTCTAAGTGCCCACAATTCTTCCGTATCCCTCTCAACTCTTCCCATTCCATGCACGTATAAAAATATATTTTCCAAAAATATTACTGTGGTACCCGCCTCAACCATTGCCTCTGGCAGCCCAGTCCATATACGCATCGCTGTCTGTGTGACAAAGTTACCCCTCAGGTTCATCGAAAACCTTTCCCCTCCCACCTTAAACCAATGCCCTCTAGCTTTCAGTTCCCCATCCCTTGGAAAACAACTATATGCATTCATCCTATCTGTACCCCTCATGATTTTATACACCTCAGTAAGGTCACCCCTCATTCTCTGAATTTTCAAGGGATAAAGTCCTATACTTACCAATTCCTCCCTATACCTCAGGCCTACCTGTCCTGACACCATCCTCAAAACTTCTTTGCATTCTTACCAGTCTTCCAAGTCATTCATATAAACAGCAAGTAGCAAGCATCCCATCTCTGAACAATGTGGCACAATGCTGGTCAGAGACTGCGTTACTAAGACAACGCTGCACCAACATCCTTTGTCTCATATTTGTGAGCCAAGTTCGAATCCAGTTTGCCAACTTGTTTTGGATCCCTGTGCCCTTAATATTTTGTACCAACTTTCCATGTGGGACCTTGTCAAATGCCTGACTTAAGTTCATGTCAACCACATCAACTGCACTACCCTAATCAATATGTTGCGATATGTTTTCAAAAACTGAATTAAATTAATCTTCCTCCAGTCCTGTCATCCATCTTTTTCACTTTGCCTCCTTCCAACTACACTCCCTGCCTCAGTAAATTGTATAATTCCTAAAATACTTCTCGTCGATATGAACCTCTGTTCTTGCAATGCTCCATATGACTGTAAACTCTTACCATCCTGAGAAACCTTTATGACTCGAACATATGTCATTCATTACATATTTCCCCGTTCACTGTTAACTGCACCAGCCTCTAAAACTGTCCCTGTCTCTCTCAACCGCATCTAGCTTGTACAAACCTCCCTTTGGCTGCCACCTTCCCCTCAGTCCCTACAAAGCTGTTATCTGAATAATGGTGTCATGCCTCGACAACCCTCTTGATCACTGTAAACTTCCCATCACGACAGCACTGATTATCTCTTGTAACCTCTTCCCAACTCTACAAACTTTGCTGTGTCTGTAACCTCCTCTAGTCCATTCACACATCCTACCCCTGGAAGCTTTTGCAGTCT
>NW_025199000.1:0-4106 GCF_004010195.1 Chiloscyllium plagiosum
TATCATGATTTCCTCCCACTTACTGTGGAGATAGAGGGAACATTGACAGGGATCATACTTATGTAAGTGGGAAGGAATAGGACATACCATGACATGCCCATCGCCTGTTATCCAAGAATTCGCCTCCTCTCACATCGGCTGTGGTCCTAACCGCACTCACCATGATATATCTCGGGAGACTGGTGGTTAGGATTGCAGGCTGAAACAGACAGGTACGATTATGGTGAATCATGCCTGGACACACTTCCAGGGGCTGTAAGATAGATGGAACTCACCGGGTGATCACCTTAGTTTCATTCGTTTGCAGGGTTTGAGTGTTCCTGGCTGGGCCAGTATTGATTTCCTGTCCATCGTTGCCACTACGACAGATTAGACATGCTAAATTGCCCGTTGTATCAAGGACATTCGGGCTAGCTGGAATAGCCATAGGAAATGCAGGGTTTCAGGGATATCATCGGGGGAGTGGGTCTGAGTAGGATTATCTTCATAGGGTCATTGTGGACACAATGGGCCGAACGGTTTGATTCTGTTCTGTCAAGATTTTATGATATCACTTATCAGCCATAAGACCATCGGATTGACCAATGTACACAATGGCTTTTGCACAGCCAGCTGGCTACTCTGACAACAAGCATAACCAGTTTCTAAAATTAGGCTGGTAATTTATTGCATAAGCTTCTTTCCATTCAAGTGGATGAGTTGGGGGAAATGTCACAACCTCCTGGCTAAAACACCGATAGACAGCCAAGGAACCTTGGCCAAGAAAATCTCCCAAACCACAAAACCCGCACACCAGACAGTGCAAACACAGCATAATGTAAAAGGCAACAGTTATTCTAGACAGATGTCTCCACAAAACATAGGAGGGCCCAGACAGGAAGGCATCGGGTCCTGCGACACAAAGAAACTAAAAACAAGCCATCCAAATGATTGGCAATGCTTCAAACTATTAACTGATTTTCCTAATTGGCCAGAACGATAGAAAGTTCCAGAAAACCATCCAGAAATGAACAAAAACAGGGTTCATCTGCAGACTAATTTCTTGAATCTCTGGACGCCTTCTGAGGACACCATCATGGCAAGAGACAGAGACCATGTGACCATCCAGAGAGAGCGAGAAGAAGAGAAAAAACAGTTTCGCAGACCCAGATACAGAATCAGAGAGAGAGGGAGAGAGAGAGAGAGAGACAGGCAGAAGCAAAACCCAGGAGCATGGCAGAGAGGGAATGTGAAAAACCATCGAGAGAGAGAGTTGGAACCAACAGGAATAACGAGTGTCACCCCTTCAGTCTGTCCATGTTTTAACTCCTGTTTGTCTCAGTCTGACTTCCCCCTTCTCTCCCTCTCTCTGTCCTCTCTCTCTCTTTGTCCTTCTGTCTCTCTCTCTCTCACTTTGTCTTTCTCCCACTTTCTCCCTCTCCCTGTCTCTCTCTACCCAACTTTCTCCCATCCCTCTTCTTTATCCCCACTCTCTCGATGTTTCTCACTCTCATTTTCTCACCCTCCCTTTCTGTTTTTCGCTATTTCAGACGTGAAAGATCTCACCCAATTTTGAACCCCCTCAAAAATACAATGCTGTTCACTTTCACTCTCCTCCCAAATTTATGTCCTTCCCCAAATATCTTCCCTCCCAAATAATTGCCTCACCAAATACGCCTCCCTCAAATATTCTGCTGCCCCCACCACTGCTGTGAGCCCCACTCCGTGGGGAAGAGGGAAATGAGTGGAAATGTGTGGAGCTGGAAAAGCACAGCAGGTCAGACCTGAACTATCGACTCTCCTTCCTAACCTGCTGTGCTTCCCCACCTCCACACTTTGTAACTCTGACTCTCCAACATCTGCAGTCCTCACTTTCTCACACCGGTAAATGAGTCTGGGTTGACTGACTGGCCTGTGACTGTTTAAATGCACAGCAAGATCCCAGTCCCAGAATTACAGAAGGTCTCTCTTTGTCCTTCTGTCTCTCTCTCTCTCTCACTTTGTCTTTCTCCCACATTCTCCCTCTCCCTGTCTCTCTCTACCCAACTTTCTCCTATCCCTCTTCTTTATCCCCACTCTCTCGATGTCTCTCACTCTCATTTTCTCACCCTCCCTTTCTGTTTTTCGCTATTTCAGACCTGAAAGATCTCACCCAATTTTGAACCCCCTCAAAAATACAATGCTGTTCACTTTCACTCTCCTCCCAAATTTATGCCCTTCCCCAAATATCTTCCCTCCCAAATAATTGCCTCACCAAATACGCCTCCCTCAAATATTTTGCTGCCCCCACCACTGCTGTGAGCCCCACTCCGTGGGGCAGAGGGAAATGAGTGGAAATGTGTGGAGCTGGAAAAGCACAGCAGGTCAGACCTGAACTATCGACTCTCCTTCCTGACCTGCTGTGCTTCCCCACCTCCACACTTTGTAACTCTGACTCTCCAACATCTGCAGTCCTCACTTTCTCACACCGGTAAATGAGTCTGGGTTGACTGACTGGCCTGTGACTGTTTAAATGCACAGCAAGATCCCAGTCCCAGAATTACAGAAGGCTTGTATCACAGATGGAGTCCTTTCTGCCCATAATCCCCCCTCCTCCATTAAATGGTCCTGGTCAGTTCAGGATCCTCAGGATTGGCCCTTGAATGGCCTCATTGACTACCCTTTCTGTGGAGACCTCTTCTCCGCTCTGCCTCTGAATTTGCATCACATGCTATCCCTCCCTCCACCTCTCTCTGACAACAGACGCTCCTTTCTCCACCAACCCCAAAACCCCAACAAGTACTCGACCTGTCTCTGGCTGTCCCACTCCCTCCTTGTCTCCCACTTTCCACCTTTCCCATGCAGACTCACAGCCCCTGGGCTGGAGGACATAGTGCAGAGACTAAATCACTTTTGACTGACTGTTGTAATGCACAGGAAGATCCCACTCTGCAACTATGCCCAGCCACACATAGTCCTTCTCCCTCCATATGTATCCTTCTCTCTCTCGCTATCTCTCTCACTCTGTCCTTCTTTCACTCTCTCCGTCTCCGTGTCTCTCATTGCCCATCTCTCTCTCTCCTCACTTTCTCCATCTCAACTCTCTCCATGTCTCTCTCTCTCTTTTTGTCACCCTCCCATTTTGCTTGATTTCAGACTCATTGAGAAAAGTACTTTATGTCCCTTACACTCACGCCCTCCCCACAGTCGGGGTAAAACCAGGAAAAACTTGATCCCCCTGCATTAACTGCACAGCATCCAGCGACACAGAGACAAGCTCTTCCCAATGTCCCTTCCCCAGTCACTGGGACAGAGCAGAGGGGTCCAGGGAGAAAGAGGAAGATAAACTACAAGAGAGAAAGAGAGACAAACAGACAGACAGCGAATGGGAGGGAGAGAACAAGAGAAAGACAGGCAGACAGAGTGAGGGAGAGAAAGTGAGAAGAACTGAAAGAGAGCAGGAGAGAGGCAGAGAGAGAAAGGGAGAGAGAGAGTAAAACCCCAGAAAGAGAAATACAATGTCAGCCAGATAGAAGGTGAAAAAGGGGCGGAAAAGACAGGGTGATAAGGTCAGACAGACAGCAAGAGAGAAATCCCAGGGAGAGATGTAGGACAGAGAGAGAGAGGAGTTGCAGCAGCAGAGAGATAGAGCTGAGAGAGTTGGGTGGTGGTAGTGGTGGGAGGGGCTGTTGCGATGCAGCTAGAATGATGTACAGACAAGAATAGCATGATCCCACAGAGCTGAGAGAAAGATTCAGGGAGAGAGGAGCAAGGTGTTGGTTTTGTGAAAGATTGAATGATTAAGCATTCCTGAAAAACATGGTGGGGTGACAAAGGGGCAGAGTGGTATAGGAAGGGAATCTACAGGGAAATGTTAACAGGGCAGAGATGTGAAGGATCTTGAGAGATAGGAATTGAAGGAAAGATGTGGGAGAGACAGCTGGGAACACAGAAATAGACATGAGAGTTCTCATGGGAGTGGGAAGCAGTGAGATCAGTGGGATCAGAATGTGCAGCTGCCCACTCTCCAGCATTTTGCGCCTTTGTCTCTCCTCAGTGTAGAACTCGCCTCTTGTGGTAAAATTCCCAGAAACATCCTGAATTCGTGTGTGTGTGTGTGTGTGTGTGTGTGTGTGTGTGTGTGTGTG
>NW_025199000.1:4943-5855 GCF_004010195.1 Chiloscyllium plagiosum
ATAGATAGCCAGATTGACTAACCACCTTCCTCAAACAGTTAATCCCCAATTCCCCCACTCCCATCCCTTTTCATTCCGGTACCGATTCCCGGCCTTCTTTATTTTGGCGATTTTGTCTCGCACATGTTTGGAGATTTCAGTAATGTTCGAGGAGACCTCACGTATGTAAGTACAAAATTCCTCTCCAATTAGTGCATAGATACCACCTTTCTCTGCTAGAATATAATCTAGAGCCATCCTGTTCTGAAGAGTCATTAGCCTAGTGGCAATCATTTCGGTCGTTATGGCTGCTACTTGGGATTGGGTTTCGGCCAACACATCAGCCGTATTGTTGGACAGCTCTTCCAGGGAAGCCGCCAACTTCTGTATTTCTACTCCTGCTCGAGCCATACATAGGTATGAAAGTCCAGAGGAGGCGATCTCCTTCGGTTACTCGCCTTCCTCCCTGTTTATTCTGAGGTATTTTGGGGGATCTCTTTAACAGCCTCAAGTGGAGAATTATATGGGCGAGGTAGCAGCAGCCGCTCCAGCCTTTCTGGCTTTGAGGCAGTATTTGATCAACATCATAACATGCATTCGGTCACGCGAATGTTTTATTTTTCCCCGAGAATAAATGGACATGCCTTCAGGCCGCATACCCAATGTGTTCCGTTTAATATTCGGGGAATGGTCGTGGCAATGGCTTGGCTGGTGTAGACACAAGATGATTTTCCTAATCGGAAGGGTACGGTATCATTCTGATGACAGACACAAGTGGTATTTACTGCTCCTTTCGGTGGGGAAACTCTAAGGCCATCGATAGCACCCAGAGTTTTTGGAGCTGGTCAAGGGAACCATCCCTCAAAGTTATAATTACACCTGTCAGATCTCCATTCTGTTTTGTTTGAGCCCGAGTCAAATTGTTGTACATCG
>NW_025199001.1:0-5855 GCF_004010195.1 Chiloscyllium plagiosum
CCTGTCCAAATCCTTGTTCAGCCTCTCCGCTTCCTCAATACGACCAGACCATTTCCCTATCTTCGTATCGTCTGCAAACGTAACCAGAGTGCCCTTAATTCCTTCATCTAGATTTGTTAATGTAACAAGTAAAAACCTTTGATTCCAACACTGAGCATTCTGGATCACCACTTGTCCCCGTCTGCCATCCTGAGAAGTACTCTTTTATCCTCACTCTCTGCTTTCTGCCAGACGGACAAGCTTCTATCCATGCCACTAACTTGCCTCTAACACCATGGACCCTTATCATACTCAGTAATATCCTCTGTGACACCTTGTCAAAGGCCTTCTTGAATTCCAGATGGATAACATCCATTGGCTGTGCTTGGTCGAGCTGCTCATTTCCTCTTCAAAGAATTCCAATAGATTTATGAGGCATTAACTTGCCTTGATGAAATCATGCCGACTTTGCCCTATTTTACCAAACACTTTCAAGTATTCAGAAATCTCATCCGTCACAAGGGATTCCAGGATCTTACCCATGACAGAGGTTAAACGATTCATGGTAGGTTCTTTTTTGTCTTTTTCCTTACTCGCTTGTTAAAAAGGGTTAGAACGTTTCCAGTGCTCTGGGATCATTCCTTACTCTAGTGATTCCTGAAAGATAACCACGATTACCTCCACTCCCTCTTCACCTGATAATACTGGAATGTAGTTCATCTGGTTAAGGTCATTTACCCACCTTTGGGCCATTACATCTTTTTCTAGCATGTTCTCCACGGTGGGGGCCATCATAGTCAGCTCTGGACCCTCAATCTCTTTAATGTTTAAGGTATTACTCGTGCCTTCCACGAGGAAAGTTGATGCAAAGTAATGATTCAGTTCCTTGGCCATTTTCTCGCTCCCCGCTGCTATCTCTCCAGTATCATTTTCCAGCAGTGCAATGTTCACTTTTGCCGCTCTTTTATACTTTATATATCGAAAGAAACTGTTACAGTCTTCCTTTATCTTACTGGCGAGCTTACCCCCATATTTAGTAATCTCCCTCCTCATTTTATTTTGTTTGGCCTCTGTTTTGTCTTTGTCAGCTTTCAAATCCTCAGGTTTCCCACTGCACTTTGCCACATTATATCCTTTCTCTTTTGCTTTTATGCTGTACCTGACTTCCCTAGTCAGCTATGGTTGTTCCCATCCTCCCTATAGAAGCCTCTTTTTCCTTAGGATAAATCTCTGCTGTATCCTGAATTACTCCAAAAATCTCTTGCCATTGTTGTTGTACTGTCTTTCCTGCTGGTCTCCTAGTCAATTCTACCCAGCTCCTCATTCATGCCTGTGTAATGGCCTTTATTCAGCTGTAATACTGTTACTTCTGATTCTAACTTTTCCACCTAAAATTGCAGAGTAAATTCAATCATATTATGATCACTGTCACTGGCAGCTCCCGCCATCTAGTCTGCCGGCACAAGCTGCTCCAAAAGCCATCTCGTAGACATTCTACAAATTCCTTTTCCTGCGAACCACTATCAATCTGAATTCCCAGTCCACCTGTATAATAAAATCCCACATGATCACTGTAACTTTGCCTTTCCTGCAGATCTTTCTAGCTCCTGGTGTATCTTACACTCCAGCTCCTGTATATAACTCCAACTGAACTTTTCCACCTTTTTGATTCCTCAATTCTGCCGACACAGCTTCTACACCATCTGACCTTATTTAATTTCTTATTATTAATTATTGACTCAATTTTATTCTTAATACTGAGACAACTCTATCTCTCTGCCCATCTGCCTATCTTTGCGACAGGATGAATATCCTTTGAATATTCAGCTCCCAATCCTGATGCTCTTGCAGCAATGTCACTGTAATGCCCACTATGTCGTACCTGCCAATTTATGGATGAGTCACAAGCTCATTTACCTTATTCCTTATACTGCATGCATTCCGATAAAATAGTTCAGTCCTGTATTACCCGTCGCTCTTCTCATTGTCATTTGTTTGTCCAGCCATTGGTACCTACAAGGATCCTAACAACTGGATCATTCCCCTCCTGCTACAAGTTCGGCAACCCAGATGATATATCCCAAACCCTGGCACCATATAGGCAATATAACCATCAGATCGCTTAATCCGGATCCCGATCCCCGGAGAACAGTATCTATGCTTTTAACTATACTATCCCCAGTTATTCATCATTAGGCAGCATGGTGACACAGCAACGCTGCCTCACAGTGCGAGGGACTTGGGTTAATTTCCAATCTCTGGACCCTGGCTGTATGGACTTTGTACATTCTTCCCGTGTCTGCATTTGGAACATTAACTCTTTTCTGTCTCCACAGTACATCTGTGTGTTTGCTTCAGATTTCGACCATCTACAATATTTTTGCTTTTGTTTGATGGAAAAAATGCAGCGAATGTGACAGATTTTTGCAAAAGCAGCTTTGGTTCGCGGGTTCCTCTTGGTTTTTAGGAATCTTGCCCGGCCACTTGTCAGAGTGAAGTGTCCCTGAATGACCATTCCACCTCTCTCAGTTCCCTCAGTCCATCGTCACTACATGCAGCCTTTCCTTGTGCTACCAAAACCCCGTTGCCTGGTATTGGATACTGTCTTCGCAGGACTGTGGACACAACGACACTGGGAACTTTCTGACTTGCTGGGGATGCTGGGTAAAGACCCTGCCATTGAAAGGAACAGAATAACTGGAATCCAATTGAATAGCAAAGCTGAGTAAACAGGCTGAATTACATCCATCTGCTCAGACATTTTCTAATCTTCTGTTTATCCTCGACCATCTGCAAATAGATGGTCCATATGTATGCCTTGTCAACAGGTTTGGTGGTGGGGATCGATGTCAGATCTGGTGGATTCAGTGGTCTCACTTTCCTGATGTCGCACTTAAGTTTTTATTATCAAGTCTATCCAGTTTAAAGAAAAGGCCTTGCTTTAGTTGTGCTGAAATGATATTTGAACTTTGGTGACATTAGAATATGTCAAGTGCGAGTGAGCTTAGGAATCGTAAGGTAGCACAGTTAAATACACGATCAAAGTGCTGGTCGGGGAGGCAGCACTTCCGATATGTGGACCAATGGGATTCCAGAGTCGGTAGGATATACACAAAAAGGACGGTATGAACCTGACCTGGCAGCAATTTACAATATGTGGCTTATTGGGACTCACGGGTCAGTAGGATACACACAAAAAGGAAGGGCTGGCTTTGAACTGGCAGCAATCTCCTGGCAGGCAGATTTGCTATTGTCCTTTACGAGGGTGTGTGGCGGCGGTGGGGGAGGGGTGTATGGAACCGCAGCAGTAGGTCCACAGGTACAGTGACTGTGGGGGAGTTGGAGACTAAACCCAGTACAGCTAAGACCGACAAAACAAAACAGAGGGCACTGAAAACAGTGGCATGGCAGGCTGAAGTGTGCTGATTTTCATAAGAGGAATTTGTTTGCTTGAAAAGATATTTCGATGTCGCTGCATATCAGAAAATAGGAAGAGACAATGGTTAATTGTCCACTGTGTCCTTTACTGGACCAGCTTGTCACTCCAGGCACCAAAACTTGTTCCTGTGGGTCAGAGAACTTCAGAATTAATGCAACACAAAAGGAGGCATTCAGCCCACCATGTGTCCATGACCTCTCCAACTTGACAACTTGAAAATAGAGGGAATGATCGGAGCTAGACTGAGAGGGAGAGGAATAAACAGAGAGAAAGACAGTGAAGTGAGAAAAACAGAGTGAAAAAGGAGCTACAGAGTGAGTGAGAGCAAGGGGTATCAGACGAATGTGAAGTTAGATTAGGAGGCAGCATGAGGAGAAATACACAGAAACATTTCTTAGAAACTCACAGACTGTAAGCCCTTTGTCTGGTGCCATACCCTGTGACCACCATGCTGATACTGGCTGTCATCCCAGATCATTTATTGCCAATAACATCCCAGAGCTGAGTTGCTGACAGCTAAACACAATCCAATAGACCAATAGATTGCTTCCAGAGAGAAGGTGAGTTAATTTAAATATTCTGAGCCAACAGGAACTTGCCCCTCCTCTAGACACTGCGTGAGAGGCAGGGTGGAGTCTCAGAGAAGGGAATCACTGGCAGAGGGGAAATCAGGATCTCAGCTCTGGGTCAAGTAATTATTGATAAAGTTTGCACACCACCTCCATAGTTTTGTAATTCACATTACAATTTATATAGCTCCACATAGTAAGTGTATTTTAACAATATTATCTTTTCGTAATTTTCATATTTTGGTACGTACAGAAAAGCCTTTTTATCCGTGTATTTTGTGTTGAATAAACACATTGTATTACTGAGGAAGAAAGGACATGCTCCGATGGGACTGTCGTCATCTGAACCGCGCTGGTCCCTAAGAAAGCAACCACCCCAAACCACACAAACGAAGTTGCATCAAAACACTATTCAAAAGGGCCACAACACACTGCAGCACACCAGAACTGCAAAAAGAGGAAGGGGAACACAAGGTATTCGCCAAAGGTATTTGGGGAATACAAGGTATTCGCCAAAAACGGATATCCTCGCAATTTCATCAAGAGATGCCTAAGGGAAAGACAACGGAACGAGGACATGCCTCAACCCAAAGGACTAGCCACACTACCATACATCAGGAACATCTCTGAAATGACAGCCAGACTCCATGTGACCACGAGGGCTTATAACAGCACACAAACTAACAGCCACACTCAGACAACAACTCACCTGAACGAAGGGCCCGATACCCAGTATGAGCAAAACTAATGTAGTGTACAAAATCCCATGCAAGGACTGCAAAATACACTAGATAGGACAAACAGGAAGACAGCTAACGATCCGCATCCACGAACATCAACTAGCCACGAACACGACCAGCTATCCCTAGTAGCCACACACGCAGACGACAAGCAACATGAATTTGACTGGAACACTACCATTATAGGGCAAGCCAAACAAAGAATATCCAGGGAATTCCTAGAAGCATGGCACTCATCCACAAACTCTATCAACAAGAACATCGACCTGGACCCAATATACCGGCCACTACAGCGGCAGCTGAAACTGACAACCCGAAGCGGCAGGGACAGGCCACTATAAATGCCGGAGGAAACGCCACAGAAGCGCTTCACAGGAGGCTCCTAAGCACTGAGGATGTCACCTAGACAGGGACGAAACGTTTGCAACAAAAACTTCCATCTCGGCGAACAGAACCACAGCAACGAGCACCCGAGCAACAAATATTCTCACAAACTTTGAAGTTAAAAACATGGCCAAAGAGCTGGTAGGGTAGGCAGCACTTGCAATATATGGATCATTGGGATTCCCTGGTCGGTAGGATATACACAAGAAGGACGGGATGCGTCTGAACTGGCAGCAATCTCCGTCATGTGGGTCATTGCGATTCCTGGGTAGGTATGAAGTACACAAGAAGGACGGGATGGGCGTGAACCGGTAGCAATCTCCTGGCAGGCAGGTTTGCTATTGTCACTCAGGAGGGTTTAAACTAGTATGGCTGTGGGGGCAAGGGGTGGGGGAGGGAGAGCCAGAGCAGTACATCCACGAGCACCAGAGACTGAAGAGCAGTTGGAGACTAATCCCAGTACAGCTAAGACCAACAACAAACTGGCAGTGTGGAGTGAACGCAATGGGACTGGCAGTCTGAAGTGAGCTGATTTTAATGTGACCAGTATGACAGGCAAGACAGATGAGCTTGAAGCTTGGAGTTTGAATGAGTATATATAACTATGATAAAAATATTACAGAGATTTATTTGAGAGAGGGATTAGAAAACAGTCAATCCAATGGGTCCAAGTGAGGTGAAGAATGTGCATTTAGAGGCTGGACTGGTGTTTGAAGCAAAATAATTATCCAGCAGTTTATTGGA
>NW_025199002.1:0-3150 GCF_004010195.1 Chiloscyllium plagiosum
AACCAGCTGAAGGTTGGAAGAATATTCCGATAGCATCAGCTTAACCCCAAGTATCAAAGCACCTCTTTCTTTGAGGTTGGTCGTGGTAATTCCTCGACTATCTACATCTTTGCTTTCCGTGGGGTCAACCTTCCATGAGTAACGTTATGCGCCAAGAAAGTAAACTCTGCTTTCGCATTGTTTAAGTTAATAACCGGTTCTACTTCTCATATTCGTTTTAAGATCTCTGTCAACTGTCCCATGTGATCTCCCCAGGACTTACGAAAGGTCACGACATCATCCAAATGGATTGCATAGTTTGTTAAAACGGCCACAACTCTGTTCGTGTCTCTTTGGAATGTGCAGGTGTGTTCTTCGTTCCATAGGGCATCACTTTGAATTGATGTAGCCCATTTGAGGTTAGAAACGCAGAAATGAACTTGACCGTTTCCATAACGTTAGCTGCCAGTATCCACGCAGTATGTCCAATTTGGTGATGTAACTAGACTGTTCAACCTTCTCAATACAGTCCTGAAATTTCGGTTTTGGAAATAACTCCAAATTTTTAATGGCGCTGACCTTCCAATAATCGACCCAACATCATTGACTCTCGTTCCATTTGGGAACTAAGACAATCAGCGAACTCCACTTGAACTGACTCAGTTCAAAGACATCTTCGTTGAGTATGGCTTCAAACTCATTGTGGATCTGACTGGCCTTTAAAGGTTTGAGCCAAGAGGGGTGTTGTTTGAATAAAAGAGCATTTAAGACGTCTAATTCATGTGCAATAGCATTACTCATCTCCATCTGATCCCTATATTTGTCCTCATACTGCAGTAGCAAACTTTTCAACGGCCGAATATATCTAGTTTACCCACAGGTTTACAAACGTATCCCTCTCCCCCTTGTTCACATTTTTAAACATATGAATAGGAAGCATTTGGTTGGATATGGGCCGAGTGCTGGCAGGTGGGACTAGATTGGGTTAGGATATCTGGTCGGCATGGACGGGTAGGACTGAATGGTCTGTTTCCATGACGTAAATCTCTAGTACTCTGCGACACTATGAGGAATTGATTCCTCATTCTACAGGGCAGTAACTAACACCTGTTTCTCCAGTTCTTTCTCTCTTTGTGTTATCTGGAGGCAATCAATTATAACCCGCGTGAAATGTTCTTCGAACATGGGAATTGACAACAAAAGTGCTGGATTGATGGCCACGTGTAACGTACCTGCCATTTGACATGTATGACACGCACGACAAAGGTTAACAGCTTTAGCTTTGCATTCCATGCCATTAAACATGTTTATGTACCTTAGCCTCAACTTTTCATACCAAGACGTGACCTTGAGGACTAAACACTTTTGCTTGACTTCTGCCTGTTCAGATTTTCCAACACCATTATATCAAACACGGTGTGCTCTATCTGAACCAGGACTCCTTCATCTTTCTCATTAATGTTTGCTTCGTACTTTGACGTATTATGTTAGGATATTGTGAATACACAATCTGTGAAAATACCAGGATATCTTTCTTTTAACTCCCTCAGGTTCTTGGTCTTCCTTGGGCTTTTCCACACCAAGCGGTATCACTCCCATCTTGGATCCTGCAAAATGATTCCCAAGAACAAACTGGATTCCTGGTACTGACACTCTGTCAATCACGCCCACTGTTTCCTCCCCAGTCTTATGTTGGCACGCCAAACAGATATTGCACAGAGGAAGGCTAAATTTCTGTCCATCTATCCCACATTGTAACATACTTTCGAATAACAGATCGGAAAGAGTGCAAATTCTCTTATCTCCTACTATTAGAGAATGGTTACATCATGTTTGAATTGTGGGAGGAAACCGGAGCACCGAGAAGAAACCCACGCAGACACGGGGAGAATGTGCAAACTCCACACAGAGTGTCGCCTGAGGCTGGAAATGGACCCTGGTCTCTGGCGCTGTGAGGCAGCAGTGCTAACCACTGTGCTGCCCACTAAATGAGTACAATGTACCCACAGTGGCGAATTCTTAAAGAACCCAAGGACTAACTCCATACCCAGACCCTGCCTAGGCTATGCATTTACCTGCAGCTCCTCGTCTCTTCTTAAGGTTTCCTTTACTACTTTCTCTAATGCCACTGGCCTAGCTTCATTTACCACATCTTGTCCCATAGCAATACTCAACAAAACTCTACTTACTCGAACCTCTTCTCCATTTTTGATCCAGTGTTACGATGGCTAGTCTGGCGAACTCGAGGCTCCTGGCATTATTCACAACCCGATTCCACGAAATCAACTGAAGAGCGGCAGAATCTGCACCATTGTTATGGTATATAACAGTTGATTCAAAACTTGAAGAAAATGAGACACACAATGAGGCAGCACATTTCATACTCAATAATTAATTTGGTTCATTTCACTGTTTAGTCATTTAAGAATGAAAAAAATGGATATTTCAGCACAACCTTCCACACTCTCTGAACTCAGTGGGTCATGGAATAAATGCATGTGTCGCATCTCAGCAGGTATATGATGAAGCCAATTTTACATACCAGGACGAACATTTACATGAATCTGTAGTCAAAGAAATTCATACGTCTCCACAAAGAGTAAAACATCAATATTCTTCTCAACAAGGCAAAAGCTCCTGAGATAACAAGCAATAAACTGAATGATTTCCTTTGATACTCCGTCTCTGGGTCTCTGGAAACCTTCCCACTTTTGTGAGCCTCGGAGTATCCTGCCGTTTTTGCTGGTCACAGAGATGTTAATGTTAGTAGAAGGGTTGCGAAAAAGAATCAGAATAAAATGAACACATGTTGTTAAAGTATGTTGCAGGAACTCATTTGTTGTTCATTCTACTGAAATGTTCTAGCGACTAAAAACCACACAAAACCACCGAGCATTCTCAAAAGTGCACAGGCTTATTAACATCAAAACCCAGGGAATGTTCAATGTAATGCTCAACACAATCACTCCAACCGAAACCTCATTCAAAGACTTATTCATGAAAGATTTCCTTTCCGACTTCTGACCAGAAATGGCCAAAAATCAATGAAGATGAAATTGCCAGTAAACCCAGCCTGTGACAGTATAAAGCAGAGCAGCGTGAATATTACACAGTGGGAGAGTCTTCAGGAAAAGAACGTGTTCCCTATAAACGATAGGATTGTGCCTCATT
>NW_025199002.1:4408-5855 GCF_004010195.1 Chiloscyllium plagiosum
GGTAACTGGCGCACAATTTCATCTGATTGGCCGAATTTGATTTGGTTTTGTTTCATGGCAACCAACTCCAAGTATATGTTTCAATCAAGTGTTACATTTATATGATGTTTAGATCTTAACGTGCTTTCGGTCAGTCTTTGTTAGCTTTGTCTCTTTTATAAAGTTACAGTACACACCTACACCATCATAACAGTGCTTTAGCAATATTCAACAAAAATCTACTTACTCGAACCTCTTCTCCATTTTTGATCCTGTGTTACGATGGCTTGTCTGAAGAACTCGAGGCTCCTGGCATTATTCACAACCCGATTCCATAGCGAAATGCCCTGATTAGGGCAATGTCACAGCAATTGTGAATCAAAGATGACATGCAGCATCCGCATCTCATGGTACCTTCAGTACCTTTCCGGACATTCCATTGTAAAAGGAAACAACTCTGTGTGGTTTCGTGTAATGGCGAAGCAGGACATTTCCCACAACAGTGTAGCATCACGCGGCCATTCCTCTGCCAAAATAAGATGCTTTCACATTTACCCTGTTTCCCATGCATATTTCAACTTTATCGAATTGCTCGTTGTCCTATCCAATTAACCCTTCCCATCAATGGTCTACTTTGAACGTAGTTTTCATCCTACCACAGCGGAGAGACATTTTTGACACATTTTTGCTTCTTATTGTTTGTGACTAGCGCACAAGTGAACACTGAACACGAAATCAACTGAAGAGCAGCAGAATCTGCACCGTTGTTATGGTATATAACAGTTGATTCAAAACTTGAAGAAATTGAGGCACACAATGAGGCGGCACATTTCATACTCAATAAATAATTTGGTTCTTTTCACCGTTTAGTCATTTAAGAATTAGACTAAAGGGATATTTCAGCACTATCTTCCACACTCTCTGAACTCAGTGGGTCATGGAATAAATGCATGTGTAGCATCTCAGCAGGTATATGATGAAGCCAATTTTACATACCAGGACGAACATTTACATGAATCTGTAGTCAAAGAAATTCATACGTCTCCACAGAGAGTAAAACATCAATATTCTTCTTAACAAGGCAAAAGCTCCTGAGATAACAAGCAACAAACTGAATGATTTCCTTTGATACTCCGTCTCTGGGTCTCTGGAAACCTTCCCACTTTTGTGAGCCTCGGAGTATCCTGCCGTTTTTGCTGGTCACTGAGATGTTAATCTTAGTAGAAGGGTTGCGAACAAGAGTCAGAATAAAATGAACACATGTTGTTAAAATATGTTGCAGGAACTCATTTGTTTTTCATTCTACTGAAATGTTCGAGCTACTAAAAACCACGCAAAAGCACCGAGCATTCTCAAGAGTGCAGAGGCTTATTAACAACAAAACCCAGGGAATGTTCAATGTAAAGCTCAACACAATCATTCCAACCGAAACCTTATTCGCAGACATTTTCATGAAAGATTTCCTTTC
>NW_025199003.1:0-1672 GCF_004010195.1 Chiloscyllium plagiosum
TTGCAGCAGGCCCAGGACAGACATGTGGGCATGCGAGCAGGATTGTGTGTTGAAGTGGCAAGCCACGGGAAGGTCCAGGACCTGACTGCGTACAGATCGAAGGTGCTCAGCAAAGCGATCACCCAGTATTTTCAGATGTTTTGGGGAACTGATAGGGTTGATAGAGAAAAAATATTTCCTTCAGTTGGGGAGTCATGGATCAGAAACTTAAAAGTCAGAAGTGGACCTTTCTGGAATGAAATCAGGAGCCAGTATTCATGCAAAGGTTGGAGTTCTCTGTAGTTGGGAGATGATGCTAATTTTAAATTTGAGATTGATAGATTTTTATTCAAAAATATGAATTGCTATGGATATAGGGCAAAATGGCGTTAAGTCACAGATCAGCCATAATCTGATTTAAAGCCTGCTCCTGTTTCTCTGTATGTGGGCAATGACCCTGTCAGACTGGTTAGCCCAGTGACATTCACCATCTAGGTACACAGTGTTAATGGCAACTTGAATACATATTGAGGGTGAGATTGAGTCCTGACAAGATACAGGGGCAAGCAAGTCAGAGTAAACTAGGGACAAAATCATATAAATTAATAACTTTCTGAATTTTACTTCCCTATTGTTTAGAAAGAGCTGAGCTTTTCCATCTGTCTTCAATATCAGTATAAAGAGATGGAGGATTCCATAGAGGAGAAGAAAGTAGTCAGTATTGGAAAACCTCTTGTGTCTAAACTCAACCTGCATGGATCAGAGCATCAGAATGAATACATCTCAGTTTACGGATCATTGCAAAGCTCTGCAAGTGAACCTTCACAGCTGTTAATCCATGACTCATACCTCACTCACTCCCTGTTACCATCCTCTCTACGTTCCTGCAATAGTTTAAATGACCTTGAGGATTACAGTAGTTTATATCGCTACAGGAAGAAATCCACCCGGGCGCAGCAGAACCAGGGCCGACTGTCAGCGGAAGCTACTGGGCTAATGACCAAAGAGACCATTGAGGAGATCACTGCTCAGTTTAAATCTCTGAATTCCTTGCACTGATCTTGTTGACACACAGGCATCAAGAGGAACAATATTGAAGAATTTTGTACCAGTTTATTAAAGAAAGACTTTAACACATTAATTAGTGAGGGCAAGAGACTGATTGTAGAACTCAAAGACAATGAATACAAATACTATGTACTTAGTATTTTGCCATTTCCAGTTTTAACCAGTCTTTCTGACAATGAACCTGTAGGTGTTCTGTTATTTTCTTTCCTCAGGACAGAACAGCAATGCTTCATACCTGTCGGATATAAAGGGAAGGATAGTCCTATTGCTGTCAATGGCATTGTTGAGTAATCCTAACGGAACACATTTACTATAAACCGACCGACTCCCACAGCTACCTAGACTACACCTCCTCCCACCCTCCCCACTGTAAAAATGCCATCCCATATTCCCAATTCCTTCGTCTCCGCCGCATCTGCTCCCAGGAGGACCAGTTCCAAATCCGTACAACCCAGATGGCCTCCTTCTTCAAGGACCGCAATTTCCCCCCGGATGTGGTCGACAATGCCCTCCACCGCATCTCTTCCACTTACCGCTCCTCCGCCCTTGAGCCCCGCCCCTCCAACCGCCACCAAGACAGAACCCCACTGGTCCTCACCTACCACCCCACCAACCTCCATGTACA
>NW_025199003.1:2119-5855 GCF_004010195.1 Chiloscyllium plagiosum
CCCCTCCCCCAAGTCCCTCCTCCCTACCTTTTATCTTAGCCTGCTTTCCTCATTCCTGAAGAAGGGCTTATGCCCGAAACGCTGATTCTCCTGCTCCTTGGATGCTGCCTGACCTGCTGTGCTTTTCCAGCAACACATTTTCAGCTCTGATCTCCAGCATCTACAGTCCTCACTTTCTCCTAGAACACCAACAAGCACTGCTTGAATCCAGCACATGACTCACAGATTCAAATGTCAGTCAAGACCATGACAAATACCTCAGCCAATGAAAAAGAAACTGATCTGCAACGTCTGTACCCTCTGAGGGATTTTAAATGTGTCCTTTTCATCTCTTAGGTCTAATAGTTTCCTTCATTTCATTCTAAAGTGTGTTGACTTTAAGGGACAAGTTCTGCTTTTGCTGCCCCGACTATTTACTATACTACTGAGTCTGTCACATTTAATAGATTTAATCTGCAGCTCACACTGATTTAGCTGATCTCTGCCAGTGCAGTGTTGGGGCAGCACAGTTGATCTTTGAGCCCTGATTTAGGAAAAACTGAAATCAGTTGGAGTTCTTACTCACAATCAATATCAATCAAGAGATCTTGGTCGAAAGGATATGTCTGTGGACGGTAAATGAGTATAGGTTTGGAGTGTATTATAATTCAGCATACAATTCAATAACCTTCCTGCACTCTCTATCTGGGCTATCACACAGAGGATAATAATTTTAAGCGGTTGGGTGGTTATGCCTGTGGAACTTGTACTTGGGGACTCTGAACTCCAAGACCAAGAGGGAAGGGCATAGTTGGACCAAGATGGTATGGAGGCAAGGTCTAATGAGGAAAGGCTGAGGGATTTGAAGCTGTTTTTCATTAGAGAGAAGAAGGTTAAGAGGTGACTTAGTAGAGATATACAAGATGATCAGGGGATTAGATATGGTGAACAGTGAGAGCCATTTTCCTTGGATGGTAATGGCTAGCATGAGGGGACATAGCTTTAAATTGAGGGGTGATAGATATAGGACAGATGTCAGAGGTAGGTCCTTTACTCAGAGAGTGGTAAGGGTGTGGAATGCCTTGCCTGCAACAGTAGTGGACTCACCAACTTTAAGGGCATTTAAATGGTCATTGGATAAATAGATGGATGATAATAGAATTGTGTAGGTTAGGTGGGCTTTATATTAGTTTCACAGATTGATGAAACATCAAGGGCCGAAGGGCCTGTACTGCACTGTAATGTTCTGTGTTCTATGATCAGAAGAGTGGACAGAATATTCTCTTGTAACCCAGTGTACCATTGGACTCAGGTTGTGATGATTACTGAGTATAACATTTACTTTCAAATAGTCTTGATCTGAATGTGCAACAATTCTGATATTGTGGAGTTTTTGTATTGTGTGTAAGGACCATTTGCTAAAACAAATAATTGAAATAGAATTAATTAAAAATACTTGTGTTTTTCACTCAAATTCCATGATATTCTAATTCTGTAATGTAACATTTTCTGAAATAATCTGACTGTATGGGGTTGGTGAGGATTCGCCACGGCAGATCCGCTGCCGATGATTAGCCACTGCCGGTTCGCCACCAGCGTTTCTCCACTGGGGTCGTTTGACCTCTGGAGACTATTTGCCACTGGAAATATATATATGTACTGATTGTTTTCCCTCCCACCTGTTCTTTCATACTTCTCAGTCCCCTTTATTTATACAACTACATACTACATATTGATTAAAAAAAAGGTAAAATAAATATCATTTTATTGGTTTATATATAAAAATGAGTTACAAATACTTGCAGTGGCGAATTGTCTTCAATGGCCAATGGGCAGTGGCTAAGCGTCCTTGGCGGTGAAAGGGCAGTGACTAATCAGCGGCGGCAAATCTGCTGTGGCGAATGGTCCCATCCCGGACTGTATGTTGTCATATTAACTGATACCAACAACAGGTTAGATTGATATAGCCCATTAACATAGTGAAACATTTTAGGGTGTGCTTAATAAGAGTGATCGCAAAACAAATATTTTTTGACTTTTTTTATTCCAAGCTACCAAAGAAGAAATCAGGACAAACAGCCAAGATTGGTCAAAAAATTGGTAAAGAGGAAATTTAAAGGTGAGAGGAGGAGTTTGGGGAGGGAACTGCAAAGCTCAGGGTCAAGGTTAGCTGAAAACACAACCACTGATATGAGGTGATTTAAGTCAGGGATGTGCAAGAGTACAGAAATGAATCTCTCAGGCTGGAGAAGGCCACACATATTGGACAGGGCAATGCCAGGTAGGGAACTTTCAACATGGATGAGGATTTTGCAATTGAGACATTGTTAGACTTGGAGCCAATGAAGTCAGCTAAAAAAGGGATGATGGATGAATGAAATTTGGATTGAATTAAGTTCCAAGCAGGTAACAACAATGACTGCAGATGCTGGAAACCAGATTCTGGATTAGAGTGGTGCTGGAAAAGCACAGCAGTTTAGGCAGCATCCAAGGAGCAGGAAAATTGACGTTTCAGGCAAAATGTTTGTTGAGTGCAAGTTTATGTTTGATACAAAATAGGAGGCCACTGGAATTGTCAAATGTAGAACAAGCAAACGCGGGATGTGGATTTTAGTAATAGGTGAGCTAAGGCTGGATCTGAGTTGTCTCATACTAGTAGCAATAATTGGGCAATTAATGACATATATGATGATTCTCTTTTGAAATGAGGTTCCTCCCAACTTCCATCAGGAGAATTGTCACAGGAAGCCCCACTTATTTGTTCTTCTCACAGTAGATAATATGGAATTTGTTATAGACCGTGGCTACAATCCTTCAGCCCTGTACACATTGATGTTTGGCCAGTGTGAGTTTTACAGGAGATCAACAGCAATAAGCTGCTTGCATAGATAGGTGCAGTGCTCCCTGCTAGATTCAATACCGGGGTCAGCTTATTTTTATGGAGTTAAGCCCAGAAAAGTTACCAAATAGCCAAGACAGAGCTTACAGCTCAGGAGAGCCTGTCGCCATCTGCAAATAAGAATTTATCATGGATCGTGCAGTGGGATGACCTGAGATTGGTTTTCAGAACCAAGCCCACCCTCAGCTCAAGTGATACTGTTGATCTGGAAATGTGTTGCTGGAAAAGAGCAGCAGGTCAGGCAGCATCCAGGGAACAGGAGAATCGACGTTTCGGGCATAAGCCCTTCTTCAGGAAGGGCTTATGATACTGTTGATCACCAATCCTGGAAGCAAAACTAGACAGGAATCAAGATCAGAGAAGATGTAACACTCTCAGTTCAAAAGCACAGGTGCTGCTGGAAATAAAACCATCCTGCCTTATACCAAACTCAATGAGTCCCACAGGGCTTTACAGTTTTGAATTGAGGTCACTGCTGTAAAACTGGAAACGAACAGCCAATTTACACTCAGCAGATTCCCATAAACAACAAAGCGATAATAACCAAACCTGGTTTGCTGTCTCAATAAGTTTTGTTTTCAAAAATATACTTCATTCATAAAAATAGTTCTGTAGCATATATAGAAACAAATATTGGAATGTGACTATCCCACAAACAAACCAAAGGCATTTCTCAATGTGCAAGGTTATATTTACATGTATCTGAAGCATTGGAAGGGTCCGATAACTGAATGAACCCTCATTTAATTTTGGCAAAAAGACCTCAGACAGTTGTCTTTCCCCACTGCACCTTGACGGCAGCTGCCCCAAACTTTAGTGCATCTGTCAGCATGAGCTTGGAATGTGCCAGTCTGCAAC
>NW_025199004.1:0-5856 GCF_004010195.1 Chiloscyllium plagiosum
AATTCAGAAAGGAAATGGAGAGTGAAGATGGAGTAGGATTTTCCAACAACCTTGAAGTCAAATATTAGTTAGTAGCAGTATGGGTGAGCTGGACATAACCAGAAAAGACAGACACAACAAGGAACAATATCTGTGAATTGGTGAGGGGGATTGATGATGATGATGATGAGGAGGAGGAGGAGGAGGATCCTGACTCCAAAACTGCTATTTCTACATCAGTGACATCACCCAACCTCACCCTAGTCTCAGCTCATTTACTGAAATTCTTGTCCATCCCTGTGTTATCTCCAGACTTCATGATCCAAACACACTCCTGGCCAGCATCCTACATTCATGTAATCTCACGAATATCTAAAACTCTACTGCCCAAGTGCTCACTTGTTCTAAAACTTGATCCATCAAAAAGCTCCCATTTACAAGCAACTTAAAATTCTCACTCTTGATGTAATTCCTGGCGATGAACATCCCTGTCTCCCTGCACCACACAACCTATGTGACCTCGACAATTCATTTGCTTTCAGACTCCCAACGATGCATTTATTCATTGCTTCACCGGACTGGCAGTTTCTACTGTTGCCAAGGTAACAAGGTCTGGAATTCCTATCCTAACCTTTTCATATCTGATTTCCTCCTTTAAGGTATTCCGGAAAACCTGCTTATTTGGCAATTCTTTTGATCACCTGACCTAATATCCCCATCTGTTGCTTAATGTCAGAAATTATCAATAGTATTTCTGTGAAATTATAAAAATGAAAAAATACAAACTGTTGTTGATTTGCACACATATTGTCAACTTTTCACTGTCGCTGAGTGAATAATCTGTAACATCTCTTACCCAACCACATTTTGGGAGCACCTTGACCACACAAACTGCAGCTGTACAATGAAGTCAAACATCACCCTCTCCACAGGTAATGGGCTTTGGCACTGATCACTGGTATCTGTGAAGGGAGAAACACAGTTGATATTTCAGGAAGTGCAAAATGCATTACAGGGAATGAAAATGATGGTCAGAATTTGATGGTCAAAAATGGAAGGAAAATGCACTCTTTTGTTGTAAAAAGGAATTATTCACTGAAAAAGTGATTGTGGAAAATTCAGTCCGTTTAGAGAGCAGCACATTGTCAGGGGTTGGGTAGCAGAGGAAAATTAACTTATAAAAGATCTGTGAAATTAACAGTAAAACACTGAACAAGCCAAACACCCTGTGTCCAAAGACTTTAACTCCCCTTCCCGCTCCTCCAAGGACATGCAGGTCCTGGAGCACCTCCACCGCCACATCCCAGACATCTGATGCCTGGAGGAAGAACGCTTCATCTTCTGTGTTCGGATCCTCCAACCACATGTGATCAATGTGAATTTCACCAGTTTCCTCATTTCCACTCTCCCCACCTTATCCCAGATCCAGCCTTCCAACTCAGCACCGCCCTCTTGACCTGTCCTACATGTACATCTTCCTTCCCACCGATCGGCTGCTGCCTGACCTGCTTTGCTTTTCCAGCATCACACTCTGACATTGAAAACACCCTGACTCTGACACTATGTAAATCCTACCCTATCACTCCCTGCCAAGGAAGGCTGCGCATGCGTCCCCCTGCAGCTTGCCCCTCACAAAGTTGGCGGCCACACACATGTCCCATGAATCACTGTCCCTAATAAAGGTGGCAGCGCTCACTCGGAACATTCACCATTTGAAGCATTTCGCATTTGCCACAAACACGGACCTGGGATTTTCAAATTTGTGTTTTCCGAAGTGCATGTGTAAACCGGCTCAGCCCATTCCATTATATTTTCCTTCTCTTCCTGGTCAATATGCCTTTCCTTAACCGTGCCCTGCATATTCACATATTTCCAATGCCTTGGTCACAACACACACTGTGCTGCCAGTGAAGCTTATCACGTGGTTGAGTATAGCCACGCCCCTCATTCACTCAGACTGGTTGGAGGACCAACCGGCACTGCCTGGTCTTCCATCCCCATCCCCATCGTCTTATTGGTCCTGCGCTGAGATCAATCACCAGAGGCCCATTGTGGGCTGGAGCATGCTCAGTGTTTCCTGATTTTGCTGCTGTTCATCAGATAAAAGAGACAGGGTTCATTCAAGTTTCTCCTAATGTCAGATATTAACAACAACTACCTGCATTGTATGGAGCCTTTCACATGACAATTCTCCTAAAGTGCTTCACGAATGCTGGAAAAATTGACTAAAGAGAACAAATTTAAGATACATCTTTGAGGAATAAAGAGGGGGTTAGGAACGATATTCAAGAGGTTTTTTTAGATTAGATTCCTTAGACAAACCGTCTAAAGAGCAACCCACTCAAACCCATTCCCCTACATCTAACACTATGGGCAATTTAGTATGGCCAATTCATCTAACCAACACATTTTTGGATTGTGGGAGGAAACCTGAGCAAACCCATGCAGATACGGGGAGAATGCGCAAACTCCACACAGACAGTTGCCTGAGGCAGGAATGGTACCCGGGTCTCTGGCGCTGAGGCAGCAGTGCTAAGCACTGTGCCACCATGCCGTTCATCTGCAGCTCTGTCCTCTGCAGCTCTAATCATAGAGTGATGTCTGTGGGGAACAGCTTACAACGGAGACAGTTAGTGACTAACCATAGTTTAGCAATCCCATGTCCTAGTCCCCGACCCCACACACCGGGCCTTGCTCTCACAGCCTGTCATTACACACTACCTCAGGTTAGCCACTAACAGTCTCCATTAACAGCTAGTCACCGTCCCCCAGCCAGATCGTTATCGACTCCTTTATCCAACCCTTCTTCTCGCTCTATCCCACTTATCCTTTACTCCTTACATCCTCCCCTAAACCTACCTTCGGAATATAAACCAACAATTTCTTCTCTCAGGATCTGTTCTGAGGAAGGGACACCGGATCTGAAACTTTAACTCTGATTTCTCTTCACAGATGCTGCCAGACCTGCTGAACTTTTCCAGAACATCCTGGTTGTTGTTTCTGATTTACACCTTCCGCAGTTCTTTTGGTTTTAATTTACCGGGAGTTTGTAATTCAGGTCCAACAGCCCCTGTCCCAGTCTCTGCTGTCTCTCCCACCCCCAACCAGTGACACTGCACCTGCACAGCTCATGGACATGTGTTGTCTTGCTGGCCACACCCCTAATTCGCTTCCAATGGCTGCAGGACCACACAGACTCTCCTCACATTGGTCTGGAGCTGCCGTCAACAACAGCAAATGAAAGAAATTACACTCTCAGAGGAACCGTTGGACTTGTGCTTTCATAGCGTTGCTAATATTAATGTGCGCCCCGAGATCTAAGTCATGTTGGAACTGAAACGGAGGAACCGACAGAGTGGCTACAGAATGAAATAGCATCCATTTTGTTTTCTTTAAATCACTGATGAGCAGGAAACTGTAAGCGGGGAAGGCGAGTGAGGACGCTTCACATCGAGAACAAAAAGCACTCAAGTGCAGTTAGCACCTCTTCCAGAGTGGGGGTGGGGTGAGGTAATTACCTTTTGACTTCTGTTACTATGTTCAGAAACTGCCTTTTTAGATTCACCTGAATAGAAACTGCATTTCTAATAAGCACCATGGAATTTTGCGAAATGTATTGAGTCGTTTCTCGTCGATTCCCACACAGGTTTCCAATTGAGTTTGTATCCATATGGCTCATGTCCAGGAGTGAACATGTCTGCAGCAAATTCCATGGTTAAGTTAAAAGGCAAGGAAAGTGGCATCTCGAACTGGCTCCGAGGTCAGAGCATCCTCACAATGTGATCTGTCGTTCTCGGATTGTAATGCTACCTCCGGTTTTAGGGTGGAGAACATTCTTTGGGACTCTTATTCTGCAAAACAGACACAGTGACTGAAACTATGCTGCACGGTATGATGTGGAACACGGCCTGCTCAGCTTTGTGCATTTTCCCTGTAGTCCAGAGTGTTTTGTGTTCCGTGTAAACGTGAAAGTCGACCTGTTTCGAGCAATAGGTGAAATCATTTAGCAAAGCAAGAATCGAAATTGCAGTAATGTCAAGCAATTCATGGTTATTCCACCAAATCATAAGCGAACATGTATTCTCACGCACTCACAGATACATTTGTAGCTGAAAAGAGTCTGAGAAGATAGACTCAGCTTACCATTGGTTTTTGTCTGGATTGAAGGGCTATCATTATCTGCTGCGAAATTGACATTGTAGCCGGGCACATCCCAGCAGCTGTGCGAGTCGGAGAGGGATCATGGAACCCTTTTCATGTGACTTTGTATCTGTTGTTATGCAGGAGCACAATTGGAATTGCAAGGAAATGGCGGCTGCTACTGGCTGGTGGTGTGGCCGAGTGGTCTAAGGCGCTGGATCCAGGTTCCAGTCTCGAAAGGGGCGTGGGTTCGAATCCCACCACTGATCAACGCCAACGCGGCGGCTTGTTAAAATGCTGTTTCGGTCCCCACTGCATTGATGTTGAAAACAAAAGGCATATCGGTTTGCTTCCCGGGGAATAAACTGTGTTGTGGGATAGTGCCAAATATTTCAAAGTGTCTCTGCTGGCATGACCGTGTTCGCCTCCCCCCCGGAAAATCGCAAGCAGCTCTGCTGTTCCAGGCCAGTTGCGCTTTAACTGGAACCGAATGGAGACTGTTATTTCATCGCTGTTGTGAAACAAAGTCGAGCGGTGAGTTGTGAAACAAAGTCGAGCGGTGACTCGACTCGCCGTTATTTGGTTTTCTGGAGAATGGGAAATTCGTTCCAATGAATTTCGATGTCATATGTTATTGAATTTCTCCCATTTCCTTCATTTCCGTCCTGGAGACATCGGAAGGGAAAGGTAATCTAATCCAGACTGTGATTGGTGAAATTCACTTTTTATGGCCCATTCTTATTATGTTCTTTCTTTCTCTCTTTTCAGCATTGTCTGGCAAGTGGTGGTGCACTCAGGCTCCAGTATGTTTGAAAGAGTAGTTTGGAATTGCCCTGTTGTTAGTTGTGAGATTACTTTACGGCTCATGTCCTCGGATTGTCTCACATTTAGCATTCATGCTTCGCTGTGTCTGAAAATGCATTAGGTATGCCAGTTTTGTTTATGTTGCGTGTTAAATACTTTCTGTTTTGCGATTCCCTCAATACATTTCGAGTTAACAGGGTATCTGAGGTAACTTCCAGCAGCAAAAATCCTCAACTGAGGATCTGGGAAAATTTCACGGAGTATGGACAGTCGGAGCAAAAGTAAGGAAGTCATTCGTTTCTGCAGTGTTTCACAATACTACCTTTCCCGTGAGCAGTCGAACAGACTAAATGATTGTGCCACAGACTGCGACGTCAAGCTCCGCTAAAACGTAATCCTTTAAAGCCGGTGTAAGCAACACAATGCTATTGGGGTACACCGCGTGGAAACAGATACTTCGGTGTATCTCGTCCATGCTCACCACATCGCCGAAATTAAACAAGTCCCGTTCCCCAGCATTTGGCCCCAATCCCTCTAAACCCATCCTATCCAGAAATCGTCCAATTATCTTTGCAATTTTCTGAGTGAAATAGCCTCCTCCACTTCCTCTGGTAACTCATTCCATACACTCACAACCTTCTGTGTGGGAAATGTGCCTCAGGTCCTTTGTCAATTTCAGCCCACTCACCTTAAACCTATGCTCTCGAGTTTTCAACTCACCCCAACTTGGGTAAAACACATAAATACTCAGTTTACAACCCTTCCTTAAGATCATGTCGCAGCAGTTACGCTGCAGAGAAAGTCGGCCCAGCCTATTCCACCTCGCCCTACGGTCCAAACATTGACGACATCCTTGTCCATATTTTGTCAACAATTTCACGTGTCTTTTTTTTACGTTTTCAAGATGTCAATTGCGCTGGACAACAACGAGGT
>NW_025199005.1:0-4305 GCF_004010195.1 Chiloscyllium plagiosum
GAATTTTCTTCTGTACCATGACCCATGTTAGTTCAGAGCTACACTGTGTCACAATGCTAGTATTTTTACAAGATTACTATGCCATTGAGTTTCCTTGTTCCAGAGAGGTTTTAATTGGCCAGGTTCCAACTCGGCTGCTTTGAAAGGTTTATTGGGGGCATTTTTGTTTACCACACCAGATAATGCCTCTGGCCTGATTGGAGATTTTGATTCAGATCAGCAGTTCTGTGTGATGAAAGGCTTTTGAGGCCAGTCCAGCTGGGAACTCGCTTTCTCCCACTTCTGGCGCGTAAGCCCTAATTTGTTTCAGTTTTACTCTTTTTACAAAATGATGTGTGCCTTGGGAGACGATTGCAGGTTTTTTTCGGAGCAGCATCATTAGGTCTGGACATCTCTCGCGTTTTTTAATCAGGTAAGTTATTCGGTATTCTATTTACTGGTATTTCTGTTGCAATCCATAATTTTCGAATTAATTCTATTTGCTTAAACCTTTGAAGTAGGATCAGCTAATTCACTCTGGGAATATCTATGATACATTTACCTGAAACAAATAGCAAATTTACCTTCTGGGCTACCTGCTTAAAATTGTTTTGAGGGGATCGGGTCTGGTCTGTAACAACTGTGAAACTAAATACTTTAGTTCCACGTAAATCTCATCAATTGGAAAGTGGCAGAAAATGAAAGGAAGCCAAGTTAATAACTGGTCGCTGGACTGGCTGCAATTGAAAAACTGGTAAAGAATATTTCGAAGTGGGAGTAGGCAAACCAATTCCTTGGTACCCGCTCTGCCAGTGAGCATGATCATGACTAAATTTTACTGGTCTCATCTCCAGGATCCTATATTTTACCTATCTCATTTTCTGACAAATTTCTTCGGAAGCACATTTATTCGTCTCTTAAATCCGTCAATTGATTGTGCCACCACTGAACTATTTCAGTGAGTGCCACAGATTCACAACTCTCTGAGCGAATTAGTTTCACCTCATCTCAATTTTTAATCTGCCTCCGCTCATTCTCTCCCTCGATGAACTATTGTTTGAGACTGTTCTATAAGGGGGATCATTTGATAAACAAACTCAGGTATCAAATGTGCTTTAGCATTTGTTTTACCCAACCCGGAACTGCTCTCATTCTTCTGAACTGCAGCGATTAGAAGCCCAAGTCTTTTAAATACTGGTCCTATGACAGCCCGTTCAAGACCGGAAAAAAACCTGAGGATCGTACTCTGAATTGCATCCAGTGCCAACATACCCCCCTCCCTCCCGTGAGGAGACCAAAACTAGAAGCAATATTCCAGATGTGGTCTTACCAAAGCTTGACAAAAGTGTAACAACACGTCTTTACAATTAATAATTTCCTATTTTTGCATTAAATGCCAGGAATTCATTTCCAGGTCATTTTATACAGAATATAAATAGTTGAGGTTCGACAAGAGAATCAATAATTACTGTAAAGTACAATAATTACTGTTCACATTACAGTGTGGAAACAGGCCCTTCGGCCCAACAAGTCCACACCGACCCGCCGAAGCGCAACCCACCCATATCCCTACATTTACCCCTTACCATCACTACGGGCAATTACTATGGCCAATTCACCTGACCTGCACATCCTTGGATTGTGGGAGGACACCGGAGCACCCGGAGGAAACCCACGCAGACACGGGGAGAATATGCAAACTCCCACAGTCAATCGCCTGAGGCGGGAATTGAACGCGGGTTTCAGGCGCTGTGAGGCAGCAGTGGTAACCATTGTGCCACAGTGGTTAGCACTGCTGCCTCACAGCGCCGGAGCCCCGGGTTCAATTCCCGCCTCAGGCGACTGACTGTGTGGAGTTTGCTCGTTCTGCCCGTGTCTGCGTGGTTTTCCTCCGGGTACTCCGGTTTCCTCCCACAGTCCAAAAGATGTGCAGGCCAGGTGAATTGGCCATGCTAAATTGCCCGTAGTGTTAGGTAAGGAGTAAATGTAGGGGTATGGGTGGGTTGCGCTTCGGCAGGTCGGTGTGGACTTGTTGGGCCGAAGGGCCTGTTTCCACACTGTAATGTAATTTAAAGTGCCACATTTAACTCAACTCTCTGCATTCTATCAGGCAGTTAATACTCTATGACAACCAATTCTCCACCCTTTAACACCTGTGACCTAACATCCTTGATCAGTCTACAATGCTGCACTTTGTCAACCACCATTTGGAAGTCTAAGACTATTGTGTCCATGCATTCCCATCATTCACCTTGCAGGTTACACCATCAAAGAACCTCAGCAAATTTTCCAATCACAACTTCCCCTTCATGAAACCATGCTGACACTTTGTTAATCCTAGTGTTTAGTTATTTCCTCCTTTCTGATTAACTCTATCAGCTCCCCCACAACAGACGCGAAACAAATTGATCTCTTTGCACCACTTTTTGTGTATGTCCTCTCTTGAATAAGGGTATCATGTTATTCTGTTTCCAATCTCCTGATAACTGTCCACAATCCAGAGTATTTTGTAAAATCATTACTAATGCAATCAGCATCTCCCTTGTCACTTCCTTCAAATACCAGCATTGCAAGCCCTGGGGACTTAAATATATTTACACCCAACAGTTCACTGAATATATTCTACCGAGTTATTGTAATTTCACCAACTTACTCTGTGGTTACTGCAGTTTTTCAGACAAAGTTTTTTTTTCCACTGTGTAAACAGCATCAAAGTTTTGGTTTACTGCCTCTGGAATTTCTCAGTTCCTCCTCATTACCCGCCATTTCGTCTCGAAAGGTCAATCAATTACATTCAGTACTGTGTTCATTTTTTGTGTCAGTATTGATGTAAGTAGCATCATTATTGAAGTTTTCTGCTTGTATTTGTTTTGCTCATTTAACTCTTTTGATTTCATTTCGAGCGACCATTTGCTGAGTTTTAAAGTTCTCCCAATTCTCGAGATTGCTTTTACCTTTTTGAGTATGATATGCCCTCGCCGTTGCTTTTTTGTTATTCATGAAATCCTAAGCAATCCACGGATTTTTTTTTCTCATTTATACAATTCCGCTTCCTCTCACGAAGATAATTTAATGCTGCCATATGTCGCATCTCTCTAATCAGTTGCCATAGTTGCTCTGAAGTTCTACACTTCAATATTGTTTGCCAAACCCAAGCTGAGCCAACTCATTCTTCAGGTCTGTATAATTACGTTGTCCAAAGCTTTGCATTTTGTATGTGACGCATTCTTCGGTTTTTCAAAAGAATTTCTTCTCTGACAGATTGTGGTCAATCCTTTCAAGCGTATCTTTCACTGCAAGACCATTTATGGATCGCTACTTGTTATCAAATCTAAAACAACCTGTTCGCTCTCTGGTTGTACAGCATACTGCTACAATCAGCCATTTCTCAGACATTGCAGGAGACTTCCATCAATATTCCGTTGCCGAATTCGTTAATTCAAACAATTCACGTCACATACAATTAATGTTACCCTTATCACAATCCCTCATTATTTTTCTGTTTATGCTATGCAATATTTTGGATGGACTGAACGGGGGCGTATAAATAACTCTGACATTCTATGAAGATGTAACCAGTAGAGTTGGCAAGAGTGAGCCAGTCGATGTGGTCTATTTGGAATTTCACGAAGTGTTTGGCAAAGCCGTACTTTAGAGATTTTAGTGCAAGACTAACGCTTATGGGTGTGACAAAGTGCCTGAATGGAAAACTGTTTGGCAGAGAGCAAACAAAGAAGATGAGTTAACATTTGTTTTTCATTTGGTAGAGAATAACTAGTATGGTGTCAGAATGGTTCGTTCTAGTATCCAAGCTATAAACAATATATGTTAATGATTTGATTGAGGGAACAAAATGTAACATCTCACGTTCGATGGGAGGGTAAAATGCTTCGAAGATGCAGGGGTCCATCAGATGTTGTGAAAAGATCGGCTGAGTGGAGTGGGCAAAGCAATGGCAGATGTTGTGTAATTGGCAGAAATTTAAGGATATTCACTTCGAATGCAAAAACAAGACAGCAGATTACGAACTGAATGGCTGCGAATTGGGAGGAAGCAAGTGTGCAGTGGAACCTTGGACTTCTTGTGCACCCGTGCAACAGACGGTAAACAATGCAAATATTATGTTGGCCTTCACTGCGAGTTCAGGAACAGGGATGTTTTGTGGCAGTTATATAAGGCCTTGGTGTGGTCACATCGAAAGGTTGTCTGCTTTTTTGAGGATGAATGCTCTTGCTCTAGTGGGAGTGCAAGTTTTACCAGAGTGATTCCGGGGACGGTGGGACTAACATATGAGCAGACATTTACTCAGTTATGTTTCTTTTTCGT
>NW_025199005.1:4472-5856 GCF_004010195.1 Chiloscyllium plagiosum
TGGGCGGCACGGTGGCACAGTGGTTAGCACTGCTGCCTCACAGCGCCTGAGACCCGGGTTCAATTCCTGCCTCAGGCGACTGACTGTGTGGAGTTTGCACGTTCTCCCCGTGTCTGCGTGGGTTTCCTCCGGGTGCTCCGGTTTCCTCCCAGAGTCCAAAGATGTGCAGGGTCAGGTGAATTGGCCATGCTAAATTGCCCGTAGTGTTAGGTAAGGGGTAAATGTAGTGGTATGGGTGGGTTTCTCTTTGGAGGGTCGGTGTGGACTTGTTGGGCCGAAGGGCCTGTTTCCACACTGTAATGTAATCTAATAATCGTGAGGAATGACGGAGCAGGCTCGAATGGATGAATGGCATCCTCCGACTCCAATATTCAACCTGTCCATGTTTAACCTTCCTCCCTTGTTTTTAATTTCCACTTGGGAAGAATTCAATATTCTGATCTTTCCTGCCCGTTTCTTTTCTTCGTGCAGAAGTCATCTCATGCTTGATCATGAAAGTAATTCCGCCTCCTTGTCTTTTTTCTCAGAATATTGTGCTCACGTAAACATGGCATGGTGCGTCAGTAGTTGGCACTCTTGCCTCACCGCACCAGGGAAACGGGTTCGATTCCAGCCTCCCCGTCTCGGCGTAGGTTTCCTCCGGGTGCTCCGGTTTTGCCCACAGTCACAAAGATCTGCTAAATTTCCCAGGGGTTGGTGCAGTAGTCAGAGAGAAATGGGTGTGTGTGGGTTACTCTTTGGAGGGTTGGTGTGGACTTGTTGGGCCGAACTGCCTGTTTCCACGCTGTAGGAAAACTAATCTAACATGAGAACTAGGAGCAGAAGTAGACTATCTGGCGCTTTGAGCGTGCTCTGCCATTGAATACATCTGTTGCTGATCTTTTCGTGGATTCAGCTCCACTTAGCCGCTCTGTCACCATCATCCTTAATTCCTTCCTTGTTTAAAACCCTGTCTTATCATTTAAAACGTTTACAAAAATGGCATCAATTACTTCACTGCGCAAGGATTTCCACAGATATAGAACCCTCTGGATGAAGAAGTTCCATTCCAATTCAGGGCTAACCATGCTCCCCATGATTTTAATGCTCCTCCCTCCTGTCCTCGGTTCACCTGCCCATGGAAAAAGTCCTCTCTGCTTCTATATGATCTGTTCCCTTCATAATTGTATTTGTTTGAGTAAGATCACCTCTCATTCTTCAAAGTTTTAATGAATACAATGCCAGTCTACTCAGTGTGTCCACATTAGCCGCCCCCCTCACCCCCACAATTAACCTAGTGTACCTCCTCTGCTGCTGCTCCAGTGATAGTACATCCTTTCTCATGTATGGAAACCTAAACTGCAAGCAATAATCCTGTTGTGCCCTTATCGACGCCTTTTACAGC
>NW_025199006.1:0-5856 GCF_004010195.1 Chiloscyllium plagiosum
CAGATATGTACAGGCACTTTATGGTACCATTCGCCAAATACCGGACATTAGATCAATACATCACATCACATTACAGCACAGTACAGGTCCTTGATGGAACAACTCGGCTAATAAGGGAAGTTATACTGACAGAACATACAGCATTACATCGCAGTCCAGGCCCTTTATGGTACCATTTGGCTAAAACCGGCCAGTGGACTTTTATGGAACAGCTCAGCTAAGAAATGAAGTTAGATTGATAGAACATACAGCATTACAGCACAGTACAGGCCCTTTAATGTCCGGTAGTAGCCGAATGTTACCATAGAGTAATACAACATTGCACATCACAGCGTAGCGCAGGCCCTTTATGCAACAGCTCGGCTACAACATAGCACATTACAGCACAGGAGAAAGTGAGGGCTGCAGATGCTGGAGATCAGAGCTGAAAATGTGTTGCTGGAAAAGCGCAGCAGGTCAGGCAGCATTACAGCACAGTATAGGTTCTTTATGGAACAGCTCGGCTAATAAAGGAAGTTAGACTGATAGGACATACAGCGTTACAGCACAGTACAGGCCATTTATCGTACCATTTGGACAATACCAGACATGAGACCAATATAACACAGCACATTACAGCTCAGTACAGGCCAGTATGGTATCATTCGGCCAAGACTAGACCAATAGACCAATAGAATTTAGCAGATTACAACGCAAATAAAGAAATATAGATTCCTAGAACGTAGAGGATTACAGCACAGTACAGGCACTTTATGGAACAGCTCAGCTAATAACGGAATATAGATTCATAGGTCATAGAGAATTGCAGCACAGGAAAGGCCCTTTATGGAACAGCTCGGCTTATAAAGGAAGTTAGACTGATACATACAGCATTACAGCGCAGTACAGGTCCTTTATGCAACCACTCGACTACTACTGGACGTTAGATCAATACAACACAGAACACTACAGCACAGTACAGGGCCTTGATGGAACAACTCGGCCAATAAAGGAAGTTAGACTGATGGAACACACAGCATTACGGAGCAGTACAGGCCCTTTATGGTACCATTCGGCTAATACCGGATATTAGACCTATACAACATAGCACATTACAGCTCAGTAAAGGCCCTTTAATGTCCTGTATTAGTCGAATGGTACCATAGAGTAATAAAACATTGCACATTATAGCCTAGCATTTGTCCTCTATGGAACAGCTCGGCTACAACATAGCACGTTACAGCGCAGTACAGGTTCTTTATGGAACAGCTCGGCTAATAAAGGACGTTAGACAGATACAAATTACAGCACAGTACAGGTCCTTTGTGCAACCGCTCGGCGAATTCCGGACATTAGACCAATACAACATAGCACATTACAGCATGCTACAGCCCCTTGATGGCACACCACGGCTGGTAAAGGAAGTTAGACTGATAGAACATACAGCGTTACAGCACAGTACAGGCCATTTATGGTATGATTGGGCTAATACCGGACATTAGATCACTACAACATAGCACATTACAGCACAGTACAGGGCTTGTATGGAACAGATTGGCTAATAAAGGAAGTTAGACTGATAGAACATACAGCATTACAGCGCAGCACACGCTCTTTCTGGTACCACTCTGCGAATACCGGACATTAGAACAATAAAAGATAGCACATGGCAGAGCAATACTGGACCTTTATGGAACCGCTCGGGAAATAAAGGAATATAGTTCATAGAAAGTAGAGAATTATAGCACAGCACAGGCCCTTTATGGAACCGCTCGGCTAATAAAGGAAGTTAGAGTGATAGAAAATATAGAATTACAGCCAGTACTGGCCCTTTATAGTACCATTCGGCTAATGCCGGACATTAGACCAATACAACATGGCACAGATCAGCAAATAAAGGATGTTAGACAGATAGAACATACAGCATTACAGTGCAATACCTTTTTGGTACCACACTACGAATACCGGACATTAGACCAATATATCATAGCACGTGACAGAGCAGTACAGATCCTTCATGGAACAGCTCGGCTAATAAAGGAAGTTAGAATGATCGAACATACAGCATTACAACCAGTACAGGTCCTTTATAGTACCATTCGGCTAATACCGGACATTAGACCAATGCAACTTAGCACACTACAACACAGTACAGGTCCTTTATGGAACCGCTCGGCAAATAAAGGAATATAGTTCATAGAATGTAGAGACTTATAGCACAGCACAGGCCCTTTATGGAATAGCTCGGCTCATAAAGGAAGTTGGACTGATAGAACATACAGCATTACAGCGCAGTACATGCCATTTATGGTACTATTCGGCTAATACCGGACATTAGACCAATACAACATAGCACATTACAGCGCAGTACAGGTTGTTTATGGAACAGATCAGCAAATAAAGGACGTTAGACAGATAGAACATACAGCATTACAGTGCAGCACAGTCCCTTTTTGGTACCACTCTGCGAATACCGGACATTTATACCAATACAACATAGCACATGACAGAGCAGTACAGATCGTTCATGGATCAGCTCAGCTAATAAAGGAAGTTAGACTGATAGAACATACAGCTGGAAATGTGTTGCTGGAAAAGCGCAGGGCTTATGGCCGAAACGTCGATTCTCCTGTTCCCTGGATGCTGCCTGACCTGCTGCGCTTTTCCAGCAACACATTTCCAGCTCTGATCTCCAGCATCTGCAGACCTCACTTTCTCCTCCTGATAGAACATACAGCTTTACAGCGCAGCACACGCTCTTTATGGCACCACTCTGCGAATACCGGACGTTAGACCAAGACAACATAGCACATGACAGAGCAGTACAGGTCTTTTATGGAACAGCTCGGCAAGGAAAGGAATGTAGTTCATAGATGCAGACCAATCCCCTTCCCCCACCTCATCCTAGTTTCAAACTTCCACCCCGCACTGTCCCCTTGACCTGTCCGGACTTGTCCGACCTGCCTAACTCCTTTTCCACCTGTCCACTCCACCCTCTCCTCCCTGACCTATCACCTTCATCTCCTCCCCCACTCACCTATTGTACTCTATGCTACTCTATCCCCACCCCCACCCTCCTCTAGCTTATCTCTCCACGCTTCAGGCTCTCTGCCTTTATTCCTGATGAAGGGCTTTTGCCCGAAACGTCAATAACAGCACAGTGCAGATCCTTTATGGAACAGATCGGCAAATAAAAGAAGTTCGACTGATAGAACATATAGTGTTACAGCGCTGTCCAGACACTTTTTGGTACTATTCAGCGAACACTGGACATTAGACCAATACAAGTTAGCACATTGCAGAGCAATACTGGTCCCTTATGGAACCGCTCAGCAAATAAAGGAATATAGTTCATAGAAAGTATAGAATTCTAACGCAGCACAGCCCTTTATGGAATACCTCGGCTAATAAAGGAAGTTACACTGATAGAACATACAGCATTACAGCGCAGTACAGGCCCTTTATGGTACCATTCGCCTAATACCGGACATTAGACCAACACAACATAGCACATTACAGCGCAGCACAGGTTCTTTTTGGAACGACTTGGCTCATAACGGACATTAGACCAACACAACATAACACATTATAGCGCAGTACATGGCCTTTATGGAACCGTTCAGCCAATAAAGGAAGTTAGACTGATAGGACATACAGCATTACAGCGCAGTACAGGTACTTTATGGTACCACTGTGCGAATACCGGAAATTAGACCAATACAACATAGCACATGGCAGATCAGTACAGGTCCTTTTTGGAACCGCTCGGCAAGTAAAGAAATATAGTTCATAAACGTAGACAATTAAAGCCCTTTATGGAACAGCTCGGCTACTGAAGGAAGTTACACTGATAGAACATACAGCAAAGCACATTACATTGCAGTACACGGCCTTTATGGAACCGCTCCGCAAATAAAGGAATATAGATTCATGGAATGCAGAGAATTTCAGCAGAGTACAGGACCTTTATGGAACAGCTCGGATAATAAAGGAAGTTCGACTGATAGAACATACGGAATTACAGCTCAATACAGGCCCTTTATGGTATCTTTCGGCCAATACTGGACACTAGACCAATACAATTTAGCAGATTACAACGCAGTACTAGCCCTTTATGGAACCGCTCGGCTAGATAATGGACACTAGATCAATACAACATAGCACATCATAGCACAGTATAAAGCCTTTATGGTACCATTCGGCTAATACCAGACATTAGACCAATAGAACATAGCACATACAGCGCAGTACAGATCCTTGTTGGAGCCGCTTAAATAACAGAGAAATATAGATTCATAGAACATACAGCATTACAGCACAGTACAGGCCGTTTATGTGGCCGCTTGGATAATAAAGAAATATAGATTCATAGAAGATACAGCATAACAGCGCAGTACAGGCTCTTTATGGAACCACTCGGATAATAACGGACATTAGACCAATACAACAGAGCACATTACAGCAGAGTACAGCCCCTAAATGGAACCGCTCATCTAATAAAGTAAGTCAGTGTCATAGAACAAACAGCATTACAGCCCTGTACAGGCCCTTTATGGAACCTCTCGGCTAATCAAAGCTCATAGAGCATTTCAACGCAGTACAGGTCCTTTGTGGAATTGCTCGACTACTAAAGGCAATTAGTCTCATTGAACATAGAACATTACAGCGCAGTACAGGCCCATTATGGAACTGCTCGGCTAATAGAGGAAGTTAGATTAATACAACACAGAACATAACAGCACAGTACAGGCCCTTTATGGAACCGGACATTAGACTAATACCGGACATTAGACCAATAGAACATATAACATTACAGTGCAGTACAAGTCCTTTAGGGAACCGGTCGGCTAATAGAGGAAGTTAGAGTCATAGAACATACAGCATTACAGCGCAGAACACGCTGTTTATGGAGCCGCTTGGATAATAAAGGAAGTTAGACTCATAGAACATACAGCTTTACAGCTGTACAGCTGTTGTAATTAGTCTGGTGTCCATTATCAGCCCAGCGGTTGCGTAAAGGGCCAGTACTACGTTGTGGTATCCTTTGTTGTATTAGTCTAACTATATTTATTAGCCAAGCGGTTCCACAAAGGGCCTCTACTGCGCTGTACTGCACTGTAATGCTCCATGTTCTATGAGTCTCACTTCCTGTATTAGCTGAGCGAATCCATAACGTGCCTGTACTGCGCTATAATTTTCAATTTTCTATCAGTCTAACTTCCATTATCATGATGGGGCGATTCCATTTAGGGCGTGTCCTGCCCTATGTTCTATGTTGTATCAGTCTAGTGTCCATTATTAGCCAAGCGGTTCCGTAAAGGACCTGTACTGCGCAGTAATACCCCATGTTCTATGAACCTAACTTCCTTTATTAAGTGAGCGGTTCCATATACAGCCTGTACAGCACTATAATGCTCCATCTTATATTTGTCAAACGTCCGGTCTTAGCCATGCGGTTCTTTGAAGGGCCTATATTATGCTGTAATGCTTCTTGTTATATGAGTCTTTCTTCCTTTATTAGCCAAGCATTTCCATAAAGGTCCTGTACTGCGCTGTAATGTTCTATGTTGTGTTTGACAAAGTTCCAGTACTACCAAGCTGTTGCATAAAGGGCCTGTACTGCGCTGTAATGTTCCACGTTGTATTAGTCAAAATGCCCCATGTTCTATGAGTCTAACTTCCTTTATTCGCCCAGCAATTCCATAAAGGGCCTGTACTGTGTTGTGATGTCCTGTGTTGTATTGGTCTCACTGCATTTATTAGCCAAGCAGTTCCACAAAGAGCCTGTATTGCGCTGTAATGCCCCATGTTCAATGAGTCTAACTCCCTTTATTCGGCGAGGGATTCCATAGACAGCTTGTACAGCGCTGTAATGTC
>NW_025199007.1:0-5857 GCF_004010195.1 Chiloscyllium plagiosum
GGAGAGAAGGAGGAAGAGAGGAGACCTGATCGAGATATACAAGACAATGAGAGGCATGGATAGAGTCAATAGCCAGAGACTTGTCCCCAGGGCAGGATTGACTGGTACAAGAAGTCATGGTTTGAAGATATTAGGAGGAGGGTATAAAGGAGACATCAGAGATAGGTTCTTTACGCACAGAGTTGTGAATGCATGGAATGTGTTGCCAGCTGTGGTGGTGGAAGCAGAGTCATTGGGGACATTTAAGCGACTGCTGGACATGCACATGGATAGCAGTGAGTTGAGGGTGCGTAGGTTAAGTTATTGTATTTTACATTAGGATTAAACTCGGCACAACATCGTGGGCCAAAGGGCCTGTTCTGTGCTGTACTTTTCTATGTTCAATGTTCTGATATGTTTTGTCACATCCTCAAAGAATTCAATAAGGCTTGTGAGGCATGACCTGACCTCAGAAAGCCATGATGACTATCTCTAATCAAACTATGCTTTTCCAAATAATCATAAATCTTGACTCTCAGAATCGTCTTCAATAACTTGCCCACCACTGATGTAAGACTGACTGGTCTGTAATTCCCAGGGTTATCCCTATTCCATTTCTTGAACAAGGGAATAACATATGACACCCTCCAATCATCTGGTACTACTCCAGCGGACAGTGAGATTGCAAAGATCATTGCCAAAGGCGCAGCGATTTCCTATTGCTTCCCATAGTAACCTTGGGTATATCTTGTCTGGCCTAGGGGACTTACCAATCCTCACGTTTCAAAGTTTCCAGCATATCCTCCTTCTTAACATCAACCTGTTTGAGCATATCAGCCTGTCGTCCTCACAAACGACAAGGTCTATCTCACTAGTGAATACTGAAGCAAAGGACCTCCCCTATCTCCTCTGACTCCAGTCACAAGTTCCTTCCACTATCCCTGATCGGCCCTACCCTCACTCTGGCCATCCTCTTGTTCCTCACATACGTGTAGAACGTCTTGGCGTTTTCCTTAATCCTATCCATCAAAGGCTTTTTCATGCCATCTTTTCACTCTCCTAAATCCAATCTTCAGTTTCTTCCTGGTTACCATGCAACCTTCTAGATCTTTATTTCCTCAACCTGTCTGATCTTTATTTCCTCAACCTTATTTAAGTTTCCTTCTTCCTCTTGTCTAGATGTTCCACATCGCTTGTCATCCAACCATACCATTCCTTCCTTGCCTTAATGGGGCAAACCTATTCAGCACTCACAGCAAGTACTCCCTAAACAACCTCACCATTTCTGTCATACATTTCCCTGATAATTCCAGTGCCGTGGGCGAGGGAGGCTAGGAACAGTGAGTGAGTGCAGCTGAACACGTGACTGCAGACCAATTTATGTTCCACAGTTGCTGCCTAACAGCATTGTAAATTCCCATTCCCCCAATTAAATACTTTCCATTAGCATCTGCTCATACTCCTCCCCATGACTACAGTAAAGGTTAGGGAGTTGGGATTACTATCACCGAAATGCTCTCCCAATGAGAGATCAGACCCCCGGATCTGCTTCATTGTTAAGCATGAACTCCAATATGGCTTCCTCTCTAGTCGGTCTATCTACATATTGAGTCAGGAATCCTTCCTGGACACACCTGAAAAATCTGCTCCATCCAAACTATTTGCACTAAAGACATTCCAATCAATGGGCAAAACGGTGGCTCAGTGGTTAGCACTGCAGCCTCACAGCTCCAGTGACCCAGGTTCGATTCCAGCCTTGGCTGACTGTCTGTGTGGAGTTTGCACATTCTCCTAGTGTCTGCGTGGGTTTCCTCCCACAGTCCAAAGATGTGCAGGTCAGGTGGATTGGGCAGGCTAAAATTGCCCATAGTGTTAGGTGCATTAGTCAGAGGGAAATGGGTCTGGATGGGTTACTCTTCGGAGGGTCGGTGTGGACTGGTTGGGCCGAAGGGCCTGTTTCCACACTGTAGGGAACCTAATCTAATCAATGTTAGGGAAGTTGAAGTCACCCATGACAACAACCCTGTTACTTCTGCGCCTTTCCAAAATTTGCCTCCCAATCTGCTCCTCTGTGCCTCCATTGCTATTGGAGGGTCTGTATAAAGTGACTGCTTCTTTCCTATTTCTGCCTTCCACCCATTCTGACTCAGTAGACAAAACCTCCCTTTCCACAGCTGTTATACTATCCCTGATTAGCAATGCCACTTCCCCATCTCTTATACCTCCCTCCCTATTCCTTTTGAAACATCTAAACTCCAGAACATCCAACAACCATTTCTGCCTCTGTGATATCCACGCTTCCGTAATGGCCACAACATCGTAGCTCCAAATACTGATCCATGCTCTAAATTCATAACTCTTTCTTGTGACACCTCTTGTGTTAAAATAGATATACTTCAACCCATCACATTGACTGCAACTTTGCCCTAACAACTGTCTATCCTTCCTTACAGACACTCTGCACGCTGTATCTGCCTGTTCACCAGCTACTCCATCCTCTGCTCCGTAGCTCCAGTTCCAACTAGTTTAACCCCTCCCAAAGAGCTGTAACAAACCTCCCGCCCAGAATATTGGTGCCCCTCCAGTTCAGATGCAAACCCATCCTCCTTGTATGGGTTCCACTTTCTCCAGAAAGCATCCCAGTGATCCACATAACTGAAGCTCCCCCTCCTACATGAGCTCTGCAGCCATGTATTTAGCTGCACTCTCTCTCTGTTCCTAGCCTCACTAGCCCATGGCACCGGTAGCAATCCTGAGATTATTACGTTGCTCGCCCTGGTTTTAAAATGGAAAAAACTCTACCAGAGCATTAGTTGAACAAAGAGGTCATACAAGTTTCGTGGAAAAAAACCCAAAATTAACACTTTGTTAAAATCAATGAAACTGGACTGCTTTTATAAAGTCCCTCACCTTCTATTTTGATTAACTTGCACATGTCAAATTTCATATATTTGAAGAGATGCAAGACAACACCTGCAATTATCAACCTTAGAAATGATGAACTGTTATAGAGATAAACAGAGATCAGTTTGAATTTCAAGGAACTAATTTTGGCAGAATAGGAGAAATTGTGACTGGAATCAGCTGGGAAATGCATCTCAACTTCAAGAACAAAAAGCGTGCAAGGACGCAACTGATTTAAAAGAAACACCAGAATATTGAAAACTCAAAAGGACAATTGAATTATTCAATTTTACGAAGGATAAAAGACATGAATTACCTAAACGTGGTCTCAACTAAAACATTTTCCCCAGGGAGATCTTAAACACTTCAAATTGCATACATCTCTATCTTGCTTTTTTTTTTAAGTGAGCAAGAACCTTTTTACACTTTTTATCTTTGTCAGCCGATCTTTATTATTTTTCTTGATGCTGACAGATAATAAAATTGCTTTCTTTCACTAAAGAAAACTTTGTAATTGTCTCCTTACATTGGATAAATACATTTTTATTAGAGTATGATATACTTTAGCATTAAAAAGAACATTAATATTTGTTACCGAGGGTTGAAAAGGGACCCAATTTATCCCTCTTCACTTGGTTGTAACAGTATACGTGTACATATCTGCTAAATTATTCATAAAAATACTGGCTTGAAACAATAACATGCATTTATGCAGTGCTTTTTGTATAAAGAAATGCCCTCAATCACTTAATAAATAACTGCGAGACAAACAGATGGAAAACCAGGAAGACTTGGAAGAATGGTTGAAAGCTCGATCAAGACACGGATCCTGAGAGTTCTGGAAATGTGGGGAAGATAAGTGAAAATTCCAAAAATTAGGACTAAATGTCTGCTAATGGTCAGAATTGTAGGAAGGAAAGCCAGAGTAAAGAAGAAGAAAGCACACAATCAGGACCACAGCCAAGGGATGATCAAAATCATGGTGGAATTTATTTGCAAAGATTTTAATTTAACATAATGGAATTGAGAGCCAGTTTACATCAGTAGGATGGCCCAAGAATTGTTACTAAACATACATTATTTACAAGGTCACATTTCTATAAATGGGGCCAGTAAGAATGGATGTTAAATTCATGGGAAATGAAAGAGCGCAGAGAATTGAAGAGAAGTGAAGAGATTTGGGGTAGCACGGTGGCTCAGCGGTTAGCACTGCTGCCTCACAGTGCCAGGGACTCAGGTGTGATTCCCGCTTCGGGTGACCGTCTGTGTGGAATTTGCACATTCTCCCAGTGTCTGCGTGGGTTTTCTCCGGGTGCTCCGGTTTCCACCCACAACCCCACCTGTAGGGTCAGGTGAATTGTCCATGTTAAATTGCCCATGGTGTTAGGTACATTAGTCAGGGATAAATATAGTGTAGGGTAACGGGTCTGGGTGGGTTATTCTTCGGAGGGTCAATGTGGACTTGTTGGACCGAAGGGCCTGTTTCCATACTGTAGGGAATCTAAAGAAATCTAAAAAATGAGATAGAAGTAAGAGGAGATCAACCTTGCAGTAATCAATGCAAGTAACCCACGATCATTCCAGTATGAACTTTGAAACTCAATTCAAGATCAATCAAGCCACCAAAATTAAACATGATTTTGTTTAACTTGAAAGTTTAGTTGGGGATGGAATGAGCAATGAAAGAACAAAGTGGACAGGGACCAAAGACTACAATATTTCTGGTGTTACACATTGAACAGGAATAATTTGCAATTTATAGAGATAAATAGAGTCATAGAGATGTACAGCTCAGAAATAGACCTTTTGGTCCAACTTATCCATGCCAAACAGAAAACTTAAATTCACCTAGTCCCATTTGCCAGCATTTGGCCCATATCCCTCCAAACCCTTCCTATTCATGTACCCATACAGCTGTCTTTTAAATGTTGTAATTGTACCAGCGTCCATCACTTCCTCTAGCAGCTCATTCCATACACACACCACACTTTGCATGAAAACGTTACCCCTTAGGTTCCTTTTAAATCTTTCCCCTCTCACCCTAAACTGGTGCCCTCTAATTCTGGACTCCCCCAATCCAGGGAAAGAACCTAGTCTATTTACCAAACTCATCTCCACATACCTTGATACTGTCCTAAACCCCCTTGGTCCAGGAACTCCCCACATACGTTCGGTACACCATCCACACCCTCCATCTCCTCCAAGACTTTTGTTTCCCTGGCCCAACGCCTCATCTTCACCATGCACATTCAGTCCCTATACACCACTATCTGCATGAGGGCTTCCAAGTCCTCCATTTCTTTCTCTCCCACCAGTACCCCTCCACTGACACACTCATTTGTTTGGCTGAACTGATCCTTACCCTCAATAATTTCTCCTTTGAATCCTCCCACTTCCTTCAGACGACGGGGTAGCCATGGGCAACCCATATGGGCCTCAGCTGTGCCTGTCTCATTGGTTACATAGAACAGTCCATCTTCTGCAACAACAGCAACACTATTCCCCACCTTTTCCTTCGCTATATTGATGACTGTATCGGTGCCACCTCATGCTCCCACGAGGAGGTTGAACAGTTCATCAACTTCACCAACACATTCCATCCCAACCTTAATTTCACCTGGACCATCTCAGACACCTCCCTCGCTTCCTGGACCTTTCCATCTCCATCAACGGTGACCGATTCAACACAGACATCTTCTACAAACCCATCAACTCCCACAGCTACCTGGACTACAGCTCCTTCCACCCTGCCTCCTGTAAAAACACAATCCCTTATTCCCAATTTCTCTGCCTCCGCCGCATCTACTCCCAGGGGGATCAATTCCACCAGAGAACTCACCAGATGGCCTCCTTCTTCAAAGACTGCAAATTCCCCTCCCATGAGGTCCATGATGCCCTCCAGCACATCGCATTCACTTCCCGCACCTCTGCCTTCGAAACCCACCCTTACAACTGCAACAAGGACAGAATCCCC